>NC_060270.1:119287651-119587651 GCF_021613505.1 Equus quagga | reverse complement strand
ACCCAACATCTGGATACTAAAGAGCACTTCTCTGCTCATTTTAAGCATTCTCCCTGTTAATTAACAAGCATCCATTAAAGGCTGTGTGCAGAGGACTAGTGCTGCCATTGGAAACCTGAGTTTCAGCTAGCTGGTGATTTACAACAGGAAAAGCAAAGATTTAGAATTTTCTTGACTGCTTTTCAACTATGCCTCTGATCAGAGAGGGGACATACATACCTGATGCAGTTTATCTCTCTCTGTCTTCTGTGTACCATCATTAATAGTCTTCTCTAGGACTCTGAATTTAGGCAGCAGCTCACAGAAAGAACTCAGATTCTAGAGTGCTTCTCTTGGTGCCAGAACACGGTTTAGGGTCAGAAAAAAGGTGTTGTCCCTTGAGAAACCACAGAGACATTTCAGTCTCATTCTATAGCTCATTTCTTAGAACATTTCTACTTAGACGTTATGACCTCATTGCAGTCTCTAATTTCTTTTTATGTCTCCCTCAAATTAATTCCCCTTTCCAACTTCCCTATTCTGGTAAGTGACAGAACTAACTTTTTTAGTTAGCAGGATCAAAATCTTAGTTATGTTTTACTTCTTCTACTTTGCCCTTAATGTCCACGTGTTGCCCTTCTTATTCTCCAAACAGCTCCCATAGCTGTATCTTTCTTTGCATTCTTATAAAGTATCACCTGTTGCCCGAATTTGTTCATTCTTCAAAATTGTTTTCCCAACTTCCAAGTTCTCCTCTCTTTTGGTTTATCCCATACACAGCAGGAAGATTACTCTCTCTAAAACACAACTTCTGCCTATCACTCTGCTGTTTAAGAATATTCTGTGGCTTATCGTTGCCCTCAGAATAAAGATAAAACTTCAGAGAGAAGTATAACACCATCTATGATGCAGCCTATGTGAACCCGGGGATTGCATTCTGTCTTCTGTTTGAATTAGACCAATGGTGAGGACTGGCAGGAGATGAGAAGGAGGGCAAAGGGAAGAGAATCAATGGGGATATTTTCACCAGCTTCTTCTCTGTGCATTTGCTGCAGGCTGTGCATTCCTTGATTTAATGTCACTGGTCCTTTCAGGCAGTTCTCTCTGCCCCCTCCTTTTGGGTGAGGGTGAGAAAGAGCTTCCTGCATTTATTAGCTCTGGAGAATTGCACAATACCTTGAAGTTTCACTATAGTCTATCAGTGGCTTTTAGTAGTCTGTTTATTATATTCTTTTCAAACTTGAATGTCCCATCTCTTTACTGCTGGAATCTTGATTGACACAATGGTCATTTGTGACTTTGGTGAGGGTCCTTTCAGTGGTGTGGTGGAGACAGAAGCCAGATTACAGATTGATTAAGAATGAATGGGAGGTGAGGGAAAGGAAATGATGAGTATTCTTTCAGAAAGGTTAGCTATCAAAAGGTGCAGAGGGAAGGGGTAGGGCCCACAGAGGAACATCCAGAAAGTTTTTATTTTTTTCCTTTTATCTTGAGAAGACTTGATCATTTCATTATTTGTGAGAATAAGTCAGTATGGAAAGAGAGATTGAGGATATCGTAGAAAAAGAAGCTGGCGACTTGAGCATGGTCCCCCAAGAAGGTGAGAGGAAATAGGATCCCCCTTATAGAAGGGCTAGGCTTAGACAGAAGAGACTGTTTCTTAGTCCTCGGAGGGAAGGAGGGAAGTATGGTGGGCATGCAGGGAAGTCTGTAATCTGAACAGGAGATTGAGGCTATTCTTCTTTGATGGCTTCTCTTTTCCTTGTGAAGGTGAAAGCAAGGTCACTTGATGAAAGTTAGAGTGAGTGATGAGACTGCAGATTTAAGAAGAAAAGAGATGCTTCTGAATATTTGGAAACAATAGGATTGTCAGAACTCTTTGAAAACCCACTTGAGTTTGAAAATTCTTCATTTAGGCTGACACCAATCTGCAAGTTGGTATGATATTTCTCCAGAGGCACTGAGCAATATAGGTATTATTTCAGAATAGATGAAGAGTTAGATTGAGCCAAGGCTGGGTTTTTCAAGTACTCAGACTGAAGGACAGTAGGAGAAGAGGGTTGAGGAATTAGGAAGCAAGTTTTTGAAATAATGTAACATGGAATTTAATTTGGATCGAGGTGGTAGTAATAGGGAGGCAAGAGAGGAATCAAGAGACAAAATGTCCTTGAATGACTGAAGATAGATGTGGTGAGGCTAATAGAATGGGACTGGTGATTAGAGAGCTCAATGCCTGAATTTAATATTTTAGTATAGCTTGTCAGCTGGATATAGACAAAGGCCTGGATGAAGCCATGATGGT
This sequence comes from Equus quagga, assembly GCF_021613505.1. Taxonomy (NCBI): domain Eukaryota; kingdom Metazoa; phylum Chordata; class Mammalia; order Perissodactyla; family Equidae; genus Equus; species Equus quagga. Next base: position 119,585,370 of record NC_060270.1, on the reverse strand, counting down.
GGGTGGCTGATGTGGAGAAAATACAAAGGTCATTGGACGCGAGCCTTGATGGGTGGTCTACGGGGATGGTTGCCATTCTGCAGGTGATGTCTTCTTTGCATAACCTGTGCTTGATTCTTTTTCAGTTCACCTTATTTATAATTAATGCCTCCTAAACCAGTTATCAAATTGCAGTATATCACAAATATGCATAGTCATATTTAATGTGAGAGGGTTATTCTTTAGTGTACAATTCAATTCCAGTTTTCTGAGCCATTGAAATCCTTTACTTAAACATATTAACTTCAAAAATATATTTTTAAAAAGAGAAAACAGGTGGGTTTCTTAAACCGGGCTGCCCAGAAAAGTTCCTCATTTGGTTTTCTAATTACAAAGCACAGAAGGAAGGTTTAGTTTAAAGTTTTAATTTATGAGAGCTATACAGGATTAGTTTTTCTACATGCAACCCAGTATTTGACAGTTGTTAAATATTTGCTTTAGCCATGAATTTATTTTGAGTACAACACAATTTCACCTACTATCTCTGCATGACTCTTTTAGGAATTGGCATACACTCATAATATTTAACTAGAACAATGAAAGATTTAAAAATAGAAAATGCACAAATTACTGTACTCCCTTGGAAGCACATAAGCTTTGACAGAAAGTAGAATAAAATGGTTGTGTAAAGAGCTTCAACATAATTTTTTCAAAAAACGTTTTATATTTATTAGCTTTAAATATTTTTAGCTCTAAAACAGGATCTGTTTGGAATACACATTCAAAATCCAATAATGTGTATCAGGCCTATGATAATGAGCATTAACTTTTATCTATTTGAAATCATAAGATGCTATTACATAAAAATTATATGAATATTGATTCATATCTTTTAAGTTAATAGACATATACATATATTCAGACATATATATATAAATAGGTACTTTGTGTATGTGTGTCTGTATATACATGTGTGTATGTGTGTGTGTGTGTATATCTATCAATTTAGATCTAAAACTAGATATATATACTTATCCAGGTCTTGTGGATGAAGGCAACACTATTAACACCTGTTGAAAAGTTGTGATAGATCATACTAAACTGGAAACATTTTCTTGCCTGGTTTCTTTTGTGACCTATGAGGAACTTGGGTCATAGTATGAGGATACAGTGGGTTTCTGGATGGAAATAAAGACACAGTGTGCCTTGGTGGCCAAGAAAATAGAGATGTTCAGTTGAATGAACATGAACTTGGTCTCACTAACTTCATGATATAAATCAACCATGGCAACCATTCAGTCATTCATGAAACATTTATTGAAAGTCCACTAGGTGTTAATCCCTGAAGATAAAGTAAAATATGGGATTTGCCCAATATGGATTGGGTTTGTAACTGATCTAGTTACATTTAATGTTCTGTATATTACCTGTAGAAATGATGTATATTCATATTGGAAATATTTTTTTATAAACCAGTCCATGCTGTTCCCAAGAATCTTTAAAAGTCTCAGTAGTTTTTAGTTATAATTTACACTGATTCTCATACATCACACCTATTTACTTTATGAAAAGTGTGTCTTTCTACATGGTGCTTTTTATGACCCAGAGCATAATTTAATACACATTTGATTATTTATATTTTCTTCAAAGTTTTACAGATGATTATATTTCATAGCATTTCTTTTGATCCTAGGAAAGAAAGAATATTTGTAATCATCAGCAACTACTGCAATATACATGCAAAAACTCTCCAAGTCTATGTATATGAGTTGAATTTTAGAAGAATTAGAAAAAAACTGATGATATCCCAACTATGGGGTTTTACCTTGATTCATATATGCTTTTCCCCTCAACCATGACAGATTATAGATACCATAGATGCGACCAGACACTGAGTGTTCCGAAACTACAAGTATTAAAGCATTGTTATTGCTTTATTACCTTTTATAACCTGTAACAATGATCTACTCAATAATCTTCTGTAATGAGATTTTCTGACCACATCTAGGCAAATTAGAGAGGTCAGACTATACTATTCATATATTAAAGAAAATGATTAAAGCACCAGCTTAAATTATGGTTTATTAGTTTAAGGAATATTTGAAATATGTAATTGCTGCTAACAATATTTTTTAATGCTACTCAGTTTTAAAATATCTTATTTTTTTAAAAAAAGCTAATCACATTGATTTTAAACACCAAAGATTTGGTTATTCATTTATATATTCATTAAAACATTTCACAAGATCCTCAGGAATTAAGTAATATCCCCACTGTTTCAAAGCTGGCCATTGGGTATACAGCAATAAATAAAATAGAGTCCAGACCCTTATGGGGCTGCTAGTCTGAGACTGTATTGTTCAGACTTCAGAGCAAAATGGAGTCCCATGGGTTGCTTGGTAGAAGAGCAGATTTCTGGGTCTTAGTTCAGAAGATGGAGGGTATGGACTAGGAAACTGCATTTTCAAGAAACTATCTCAAGTATTTTGAAGCATATTCTCAAGTCTCATGTTGAAGTCATCTTTTTGAATAGATCTTTTTGAAATGTTTTTCAGATCATCATTCTTCTACCTAAAACCGTCCAACGCCTGCCCACTGAGTCTGGAAAACTCCCAAACTCCTTAGCCAGCTTCTACCTTCCTCTCACACCTCCTTTGGCCAAGCTTTTCCTGACTATGAAGCTGTGATCCTCCTGGTTTCCTCTGCTTTTCCTCATACCTGGCAACCTCATACAGTGCTCAGGTCCTTTGCCCTTGCTATTCTCTCTGCTTGGAATCCACTTCGCCCATATTTTGTTATCATTCAGGCCTCAACTCAAACACCCCCTCCTTGGTGGGCCTTTCCAGACCACTTCTACCCCCGGATTCTCTATTGAATGTTTCCCACAATTGCCTGATCAGACAAACCTGGGCCATGTGTAAAATCATGGATGTCTAGGATTCATCCCAGATGTCCTCAGTCAGCATCTCCAGGAGACAAGCCCAGGAATCTGCATTTTTAATAAGTCAACTAAGCAAGTCTTATTACTAGGCAAGTAAGGAAAACTGTTCTCTCGAGGGTCCTAATTATTATTTTCACAGAGGCTATTACTATCAGAAAAAACCTTTGATTGGGTGAGAGGAGAAACTGGGGTGTTCCATGCTCTGTTCTCAAGACTTGAACATGGTCTGGCATGTTGTCAATACAGCTCCAAAACTATTTCCTGACTGAATTAATGAAACACGGGTCCACGAGAAGCTCCCAGTCTGGTGTTTACGTGGAAGAAACTGGAGCTATTTTTAGGGTTTAGCTATTGTTGTTAAAGATGGAGTTCAATTTTTAAAGGTTGAAAAGAAGTGATTTCAACCTTCTTCTAGCAACAAAAGTACTTGTAATTTGATACTGAAATAAAGACTTGAAATTTTTGTTGTTCTTCCCACTGTTATGTTGATCCTGCGGTGACCTCCAAGGGAACTCCAGTCTTAGTTTTGATGGTTGTTCAAAAAGAAGTGATCACTAACATCTAACTCAAATGGCAGAATCTCCAAAGTAGTTATATTTTCATGCTGAAATGAAGAGGTAGGAAAATGATAAACATATGATATCTAATTCAAGTTAGTTGCAAAGGAAAAAGAAATCTCTACTCATGGACACTGATGTAGAAGATTTCTATAATAGAACAGAAAGTTTTTGTCTACCAGATGCCAAGTAACCTTTTTTAAACCTTTCTGCTGGTTGTTTAGGGCTCATACTCATAAGATCCCAAAGACCAGTGCCACCCAGCCAAGGAGGGCTTGTCAGTGGAAGAGACAAGTCTTTCTCAGTGTGAATTTGCACTGCAGATGTACTCTTCATTGTTATAACTGTGTGAGCACACCTGAGAAAGGGAGGGATGGGGACAGGCAATGATTTGTGATGTGTAGTGCAGGAAAAAATGACTTGAGAATGGTCATGCAAGAGAAGGCAGGTCAGTGGGGCAGAGTGTGTGGGTGAGGCAGAAAGATGAAGTCAGAGAAGTGTCAGGGGCCAGGACTCCTTGGCTTTGGAAACTAGAGAAAGAAGGGTTTTAAGTTGCTGGTCTGGAAAGGCGAGGTAAAGCAAAAGAGGAATCAAGGCTCACTTCTCACTATGACCGTCTAAGTCCATGCTATTCATCATAAAAACACAGGTAAAGTAGAAAAGAGGGGTTCCAACATTGTAGGAGAATGAGTTTTGTAGCTTGACATCAGGCCAAAACTTTTCAGTTCATGTCGCTAAACCTTTGCTCAACATCTGGCTATGGGATCATCAAGTTCAGATTTTCACGTTTTGAAAATTAAACATTTTGTTCAGTCATTTAAAATGTTTAAATTCATGCCATTTCTCATGTTCCTTCCTTTGCTACCATACCAGCTGTTCTGGTTAAGAGTCTGCCTTATTATGTGCTTGAATTTCAGCCCTGATTGAGAAGGTGAAGGATTACAAACAGTGCTCTGTGCTTTAAAATAACCCAAATTGTGTAATGGTCACCAAATGACTCAAAGAGGAAAATAAGAAATTTCATTCTAGGCTCTCAAGAGTTGGGAGCTCAGATGAGGGCTGTGAGCATCCTCAGAGGAGACTGTGCTCTCCCTGAAGCTGTACCTCATGGCAGGAAACATCGGTAAGAGGATTACAAATGTCTGTCTATGTTCAGTAAAGTGAGTTGGAGGCAAGATGCTGGAGGAAGGCAATGGAGATAAAGGAATTGAGTTCAATTTGCTCAAAGAAATGAAAGTGTGGTGAGTAAAGAGGAAGTCATGAGATTTCATGAGTACAATAGAGGATCTTTATTTTCTCCTGGTTTGTCAGAATATGGCCAAATGAGAAGCCTGACATTGTAGAAGTTCAGAGGACATGGAGAAGAGATGGAAAGTGGAAATATTAGATGTCGAAACACTATTTTGGGGCATGGTGGTTAGGAACACAGGCTCTGGGGCCAAACTGCCTGGTCGAGCCTGGTTTCTCACTGACATGTTGTGTGACCAGTAAGCCTTTTATCCCTGTGTGCCTCTTACCTGTGAATAGGGGTAAGAATGCTCCATATCTCCTGGTGCTGTAAGGATTCAATAAGTTCCTTTGTATGGAGCACTTAGAAGATGGCCCACCTTGTGTAAGCACGATGTAAACATAGATATGGGACCCTGGGGATCCTACTGAAGTATCTTTCCCAAGAAGACAATGGTAGACAGGATCCAGTTCCATTTCCATTCACAGTTGATGTCTGTATAGGTGTAGAGGAGCAGCAGCTCAGAGATGGCATCCAATCAGAAACAAGGCTCACACATGGTAGTGGATAATAAAAGGAAAGGCTCAATCAAACAGGATTATGTTCGCCTAGTCGGACAGGGACGGACAGAAAAGGGAGCAAAGTACAAAGCAAGACAGTCAGGTAGCCTGGTGAAAGCAAGCAGGAGAGGAGCCACAAGGTTGAACGAAAGAAGAGTCAAATGGATAGGTTCAGGGGGAGTAGAAGAGAAAGGGTACGGAATCATTCAAAACACAGATGATAAGGCAGTGACTATATTAAATAAATAAGTAGATAAGTGGGTAGATAGATGGATAAATGACCTATTTTTTTGAGAGTTGCTGGTAAGTGAAAAGAATCCATTTTGGCTACAGATGTAAATATGGGAGGAAAAGAGAAATGATGTGTTGAAACTGACAGATTGCTCACTTCAAAAAGATGAAATGTGTTATAGTGTCACGCACTGAGAGAGAAGCCAGACCCTGGGGAAGTCAATTCTATCTGCTCTCAAAAAATTCATTAAGATTCAAAGGGTGAATGTGGAAAAGGGTGTTATCGGTGACAGGAGGCTTTTGGTATTCTTCCTAATACCCAAGGCACAGACCAAACATACTGCTCTAAGCATAAGGCTAAGACGGTAAATTTGAAAGAAATGGCTAGAAAACGTGTTTAGTTATGTCTGCCACATCTTTGTGTGCTCAGTTTAAACTGACTCAAGTGAAAAATCCTGGCTGATCAGCTTTCACAGCTGCTTTGCCATAGGGAGCAGCTGCTGCTGGTGCCAAGTGAAATACTGACATAGGATGCCAACAGGAGGAGTGTAATTCAGGGCAAGGTACAGACATCAGACTCAGAGGGCAGAAAGTGGTAAGTACAGTGAGAAATGGTATCTTGGGTTTCTGAATTGGCACCTTTTTTAAAAGTCAAGAGTAGATAAGCAGAGATGATGGAAGCATACTGGAAGCACTTCGTCAACCAGCAGTAAGACACATCAGGCTTGCCTGACTCTCTGCTTCCTTCCTTTGGGGCATGATTTTCCAGAGTTAAAGTTCTAGTACGCAGTCAGGTGTAGATAAAGCAATGCTGCTAATACAACTACATTCAGCAAAACAGGACTCACAATTTAACCAAGGACAAGAGGAAACTATAGGAAGGAGCCAGAAAAAGGTTGGCCACTGTTGAAGTCATTAAATGCTCAGGCTTGGTCTCATTGATAATATTTCAAGGTGTCTGGATTTCCCTCCCAAGCACGTGGAGCCAGAACTGCGTTTGGGAGTAGAGATGAATTTAAAAGAAAAGGAGGAACTGGATGATGGTGGAGATGGAACTAGCTCCTATGTGTTTAAGGAGGCTGAATTTTTGACAAGGGCAGAGAGAAAGATAAAGGAAGATTATAACATTATATCTAAGCAGGTGGAGAGAAAAATCTAGGATTGAAAGTGACAGATTTGTCATTGGAAGCAACAGTAGAGGCAGGAGAATGAGATGGCTAGTGAGGGATGGCCTGATGAATTGGGGAGGCTATAAATGTCCTTAGGGCCAGGGGTGTACAGGTGGAGAGAGCATTCTGGAGCAGCTGCACCTAAACTCATGGCTGAAGAAAGTGTATGAAAGATATGACATGGTTTAGGGTCCGAGTCTTGAGCAAAATCAGACTGGAAAGACATTCACGAAAGACCCATCAAGGATTCCTAAGATAGCAAGATCAAGAGACGAAGATGAGGTGAAAAATCAAGAGCTATCTCATCCTTTCAGAACGGCATCCTTGGATTTAAGTCTACGCTACTGAAATAAAGAATTTTAAAAGTTGACAAAGCTTTCAGAGCTTCTAGTGGATGCAACCTAGACTTTCTTTACCCACCCCCAACAGTTACACAAGAAGTAACTGTAAATACACATCATTTAGAACAAATTTTGATATTAATATATTATATAAAGCGATTTAGTTAACAGGAAGCTGATTTTCTTTTTATTGGAGAATTATCAGCTTTATAAAACATACCAATTCCTTTTAAAAAAAAGAAGGCTAGAATAAATATAGGTTACTTTGCAAAATGAGTCAAGATAATTAGAATCTGAAAAGTAGGAGCTAAGCAATAGAGCTAGAGAGCACATCCCAGAAGACCAGAAGACAGGCCTAGTCCAGGTTCCCAATTTCAGTTCATAAAGGACCTGAGCAGTCTGGGGCAGGATTTGCCTACCAGGAGAAGGAAAGAAAACAGAAATGGATCAAAAAACCCTCCTGTTCTGCCTAGATTGTTGCCATGTCAAGGACTCCACCTCCTAAGCATTAAGAACTGTTTCTGAGCAACCCCACCGTGGCATAACACCACCCAAAACCTGACATTGAATCCAGTCCCTGCCCTCTGGTTTTGTGATCTAAATAATGAATCCAAGATTGTGGAAATCAAAATCTGTGACATATTTCATGAATATTAAATTTTAAGACACTGGCAAATATTATTTTCAGTAGTATGAGAAATCTTTAGAACATACTCTAAACCCATGTGAAACTTACTATCTTGGCAATCTGGATAAACAAGACGCTTTGACAATGAGAACCACATATTATTTGCTCAAAATATCATCCTGACCCGTGTTAAGAAGACTTTCCATGAAAATGTCAAATTGGTTAAAAATCAAAGGAATATTACCCAAGCTCAGTTGTGTTATAAAGGCATTGACTTATTGACTTCCTGAAAGAATTTTTCATGGAGAAGACTTACAGATGACTGGGAAATTATTATTAATTATTATTTGTTAATTAAAGGGGTGCATAGATGTTTTCTTCAAGCAAAAACCACCCCCAAATTCAATTAACAGTAGGAGAGAATGTAATTTTCTCTAGAAGTTCCAGAATATAAGATCACTTTCTAGAGAGAGAAGTCTGCAAAGAGGATTGTTAAAGATGCACCAAAGGTTTTAGAAAGAGCTTGATCAAAACAAACAGTATGAGTCAGAACTGTTACATTTCAGATGTTTTTTTCTTACTACCATTCACTATATCGTTGTTTTATACCAACTTTTGTTGATACTAGTATTTTATAGTACCTCTAAGTTTCATGTTCCTCTTCTCTCCCAACACTCCCATGGACAGAATGTGGGTATTTTCCATTCTGGAAAGAATTACTTAGAGCAGTGCTTCTCAAACTTTGTGATGTTTTGTTTTTGTTTGCAATGTATTGTGGATCAATTCTATTGTACAACAATGAAAATGAATTGCTGGCAAGGTAAAATTAATAAAACATAGGCATATAGAAATAGGCCACATTTTTATTTTTAAATTCGGTAATCATATTGTTCTGTCGAATGGCTATAAAAAGTTGCTAAGATGCTTATTCCCAATGTTTCCATTTATCTCATTATAGACCAGTAGCAGTTCATGGATTAGCACCAGTCCATGGTTCACAATTCTAGTAGTGTTGACTTGGAGGATTCAGATTAACCTAGACTATCATGATTACCCACAGTGCAGAGAAACGTTGAGTCACAGGGATCCTACTCCATACAGTAGCTACAGAAATAAACAATATCTATCAATATGGCGTGTTTTTACTTCCCAAAGTGTTTGCGGGTTCATGTTCTCATTTATCTTCAGGACAGACTATGTGGTAGGTAAAGGAAAGCTCATTACTCTATCAGCAAGGAGCCAACATATCTTCATCATGAAAATGCATTTAAGTGCACATGTTTTAACCTACTATTTTCTAGTACTACACTATAAAAATCTGGATAGAACATACTCTGTGCAAAACACACATTGAACTGAGCTACTGACCTTTTTATTTGAGAAACCTTTACTGAATGCTCATATGTGCCATGCACTGAGCCTGATGTCTGTGCAGAATCTGAGAGATGAGCAAGATGTTGCTTCCACTCTATTCAGGTAAGTGAAACATACAATCACTACGTTTAGTACAAGGCAGATGTGATAGAAGTATTGTATGAGTCCTTAACCAAGTGCTGTAAAAGTTGAGAAGAAGAAGTCAATTTCAGCTGGGAAAAGTAGCATTTGGGTTGGGTCTTGATGGAGAGTAATTTTTGGAATTGCTGAAATGAATTTTTGATGAAGAGGTAGGATAACATGAGCAAAGTCACAGCAGTAAGAAAAAAACAAGGAGAATCTGGAAACCACTTCATCCGAGCTGGACTTTGGGTATATGAGGATGACTTCTAGAAGGGAAAGAAAACTGGAAAAGTAGATGCGTGCTAAATCATGGAAAGCTGAGGTGGGAAGCTAAGGAGTCCGGGTCCCTTTTCTGTCCTGCAGGTGTGACTGAGTGGAGTGGGACCTCTCTGCTCTCAACCTTATCTTAACACTTACCCACAGTTCCCAGAAGGCATTCTTGACCATACAGAAGGTAGCAAAAATAGATATTACAGAAGATTTGATGAGGAAACGAAAAAGAGAATTACATTACACAATAAACAACAAAAGTTAACAAAAGTCTTGATTAAACATTTATGTTCTTCTCAATGACTCATCAAGTTTCTTACTGGCTACCAAGACAATTCTTCCCTCTCACTTTCCCTTCTCTCTCCCAGAACAACTTAAATTTTCTTTCCTTATGAAATCTTGTATTTCCATATTCTTCATTCCATTCAGTAAACAAGGAACTATCACTAATATCATCTTCCTTAGCGTCTCTACAAGAAAGTATAAGTAACATTCAGATCTCTTTCTCTTTCTCTCATTTGAATGGACATGGAAATATTTGTTAGATGATGGTTGGCATTGAAATAGTCATGAGTGTAAGGGGTGGGGGACCAGTGGCAAGCAGAGGAAGCTGCTTGAGAGTGGAGAAGCAAAGAGAGAAATGAGGATGATAGAAAACACATGGCATTTGAGAGGTAGCAAGAATAAGCCCTGAGCATGACCTTCAGGTTCACTTTTAGCCCCAGCTCTAGTTGGTCTCTTTTTCTTAGATACCTGCACAGTGGTCCTTTATAGCCTTATAATACATCCCTTTTTATTTAATTTCGTTTTAAGGAGTTTTTGATTATGAAGACACACTGCACTTCCCATCTGGTTGTAAAGAAAGAGGAAAATAATAACTGTATAAGTCACCTTCAAATATGCCCAAATCACAAATATATAATGGAGACCAGGATTAACTGCCTCCAGAATAATCCATGCTGATCTTTCTCTCCCCAGTCTTAGTGAAGCACAGGCTGGGCATATATACTTTTAAGTTGAAAAGCTTTTATTCTTAGAAGTCAAATTTCCTAAGTGAAAGAAACTGATGAATAAAGAGAAAATACTTTGGAAAATAATGGCATCAGTGTGGAAGATGAATGTACTGCTTCACAGCTCCCCACGACTTCCCCCGCTTTATGAAACAGGATGGTGAAGAAAACCTAATTCACGATGTAATGGCTGTTTTAATTCAGATAATAATTTACAATTAAAGTAAAAGAGATATTTTCTTCTCAAATGAAAGGAAAATGTAAAGCTCACAGGTCTATGGTAAAATCACAGACTCTTGTCTGCAAGTGGTCACAGGATTTGCAGGCTGAAGGATGGGAGCTGCTCGGTGAACCCGGCGTAGAAGTTCTTCCCATCAGCCACACTCTTACATTGTCCGCATTGTCACCTTTGGCCATGAAGGATGCCAGTAAATGCAGCCCCCTCAGGAAAGCTTAATGAGGGCTCATGGACACCCGGCCAAGAGAAGAGAGAAAGTCACCAGCACGGGACAGAACAGGCTCTAGGTTTCAGAACATTGAATTTTATGATTAAAAAGGGCTGGTGGCTAATAAAAGTCAGTGATTATGACATGATTTCCCCAACCATACTTAAGGTAACACCAAGGTTACCCAAACCAAATATTTTAATGAATTCACAAAGACCAGAAGGCATTCCTAGATTTCCCAGCTGTAAGAGTTCAAAAAAATATAACTATTACATTCAGCTCAATAGAACAGTAAAGCAAAAACGCTTATTGCTGGTGACATTCCAGGGAATAGTTAAAATTGCTTTACGGCCTTTGGTAATGAGAGTGGACAGCAGTGTAACAATACATAATAAGGTGAGTTTAGTTTTATGTCCAGAGAACAATCTGCTTTACCCTTATGGTTCAATTCTTTAAACTGTTTCTGTTTTAAGTAATTACAAATGATAGCTGGCAAGTGACAGTTATAACCACTGTGGCAAATGGACTTTGTTATAGTTGAGCACTATTATCTAAAGCTTCTAGGGAATGTAGTGTAGGTGAAGATGTCACGGGAAACAAATACCTCCTGACTTACACTAGACTTATAAAGATCTCTTTCAAGCAAAACCAGCTCTAGTTTGTGGCTAACAGTACTTTCCAGAGGGTACGTGTAACACCGAGGAGGCCTGAGTTGCTATTAGAAGATACAAGAAAAAAACATATTTTGTTTTAATAGTTATATTTTTATTTGGAAATTATTACATTAAAATAAATCTAAAGACCACACCAAATCAATGATTAATGGATATTATTGCTTAAGATGGGTTCATTAGAAAAGTTCGTTTAAAGAAAAATGTTAAATAGATAATACTACAAGAGGCATGTGGTGAAAAAGGCCAAACTTTTGATGTTGATGTGTAAATGACTGTGGTAGCGAGCCTCCAAGATGGCTCCATGGTGCGCATCTCCTGGTATTCCTGCCCTTTATAACCCTCTCCCACACTGAATAGGGCTGACATGTAACCAGTAGGCTCACGTAATCAAGAGGCTATTGTGGAAATGAAAGAGTGTGACTTCCAAGGATAGGACAAAAGTCACTGAGGCGTCCCTTTGACCTTTGATTGTTCATCTCAGGGGAGTCAACTGCCATCTCATGAAAAACAGCCCTACGGAGAGTCCCATGTACTGGGTAACTGAGGCCACCGGCAAACAGCTGGCAAGGAACTGAGCCCTGTTGTCTACAGCCATGTGAGTGAGCTGACATCTTGACTGCAACTTCATAAGACACCTGGGCCTGAATCCGCTCAGCTAAGCCACTCTTCAATTTCTGACCCACAGAAACTATGAGATAATACATGTTCGTTGTTGTTTTAAGATGCAAATTTGGGGGTAATTTGTTAAGCAACAATAGATAACTAATAACAGGTATAGAATACCATGACCAAGATGGGGAAACAGTGATAGAGAATCCCATTTACCATTGCTCATAGATAGCTTTGTTTTTTCTCTTCTCTGAAACTTCTGTTACATGGAGCTGAACTGAGGTCCAAAGAAAAGTGTACCTCTTGCTTCTGCCTTTTGCTGAGCTTACACGTGGTGCCTCCTATTCAGCAAAGTGTTTACTACCATCACTTATTCCTCTGACAGCGAGAGGGTTGTAGGCTTTCTGAAGGCAAAGACTCTGTAGCCGAGAGAAATTCAATGCCTTCCAATAGCAGGTTGGTCTGAGAGATGTGATCTGAAATTCTGAATTCCTAATTTTAAGTGACTTGCTGTTTGTCTTGTTCCCTCTGTTTTTAAAAGGGTCTCAAAGCAGCTGCCATCTCTCAGCTATACCCTGTGATTTGATGCTTTTTCTGGGCCCCTAACTGGGTCCATGGTAAAGTCAGAGTTATTGTTACAGTTGTTAACAATTTTTTTCTAACAACTTCAAAATACCTTTTAGATATTTTTCTTATTAATTAAATTTCTCCTGATGCTAGCAGAAGCATGTTGCTTTAAAAAGTTCCTTGAACCATTAGTCCAACTTCTTCCCTTCAATCAGAGGACTTGCTGGGAAGATTGCTATGACAGACGCTGTTAGTTCCACAGATTAGGGAGCAAAGAGCCAGTGGAAAGAGCAAAGAGACAGAGTAAGAAGAATTCAGTTCATTTTCTATATTTACTCCCATACTTTCGCCCTTTTTTTTATTTCCCAATTATTTTCTTGTCATCAGTGGAAGTTTCTTATTAGGGTTTGGATAAGCATGTTGAAAATTGATTTGGTTTCCACTATGTTCTGCTGTGTCAGCATTTCCATAATTACACCCCACCATTGGCTGTCTCCCAGATGATGGCTAAAATTATACAGCACGCGATTTAACTACAGACCAGACCACAGTGTTTCTAAATCTTCACTAGAATTCCTTCCAAATAACTAAGAAGCTAGTCATCTTAGCTCTGTTTTTTCTTTGTCTCTAGTTTGGACCTTTTCAAGCACTTCTCTTTCATCAGAACAGTAGTCCCTTTACTTTTTAAATTTTCAGGTTGCTTTTGGTTCATGGTTTTGGGGAAAAGGAATAGAGCTTGCATTTCTTCTATAACCCCATCAGAAGAGGCCCCATGAGCCGGTCTCACTAATAATCTGCACGATGTTCTGACCCACAGACACATTATTTGCCACATAGTAAATTTAATAAACACCTACTTTTGCGGATAACTAAATCTCACACTATCGCTTTTGATTCTAGCTCAGGCATCACAGGTTTTAGTGCCCACATCACAAGCAACCCAGAAGAAAGCAATTAGTGGTAGAGATGTAAACTAAATATACCAGGAAGGCTAACTTCTGGTTTTGGTTCTAGATCTCTAACCGTGACTTGGGTGAATCTCGTCACTCTCCAGGTGACAATCACGCCATCCGTAAGATTGCGGGGGCGGGGGGGTGGGCGGTGAAATGACCAAGGATCATGTCCTGCTCTACATGATGGCAGCTCAAGACACTTCACATTCCTGTGGGCACATATTTTTCTGGCCACTTTTGTCTCAGTGTTCCTGCTCACTGGCTATTTTATTGTCATCAGTCATGCCTGTTCCTTTCCTTTGTGCTGTCCCCCTCTCCTTTTTTGGATTCCCCATTCTTTCTTTCTCCCTCTAAATTCTTGATAATGGAAAGGGGACATGATAGAGATTTGCTACTCCTTGATGTAAATGATGCTCTTCTAGCTTCCTTAGAAAACAGATCTGAAAAAGGCCTTCCAGAAAAATTGTCACTTCAATCAGTCTTTTTTTTTAATTATGTAAGTTTCAGACATAGAACACTGTAGCTCGACATCTGTACACACTACAAAGTGATCACCTCCAAAATTCTAGTTACTATCCATCACTCTACAGTTGACTCCCTTGCCCTCTGGTCAGCACCGATGTGTTCTCTATACCTATGAGTTTGCTTTTGTTTTGTTTTGTTTGTTCTTTTTTGTTAGATTCGTATATGAGTGAAATCATACAGCATTTGTCTTTCTCCTTCTGACTTGTTTCACTTAGCATAATACTCTCAAGTTCCATCCATGTTGTCTCAAATAGCAAGATTTCATTATTTTTTATAGCTGAGTAGTATTCCATTGTGTGTGTGTATATATATATACTATGTCTTCTTTATCCATTTATCCATTTATCCATCAATGGGCACTCAGGTTATTTCCATTTCTTGGCTATTGTGAACAATACTGCAATGAACATAAGGGTACATACATCGTTTTGAATCAGTGTTTTTGCATTCTTTGGATAAATACCCAGAAATGGAATTGCTGGATTATACAGTAGTTCTATTCTTAATTTTTTGAAAAACCTCCATACTGTTTTCCATAGTGACTGCACCAATTTACAATCCCACTGACAGTGTACAAGGATTCCCTTTCTCTACATCCTCTCCAATACTTGCTACTTCTTGTCTTTTTGGTAATAGCCATTCTAACAGGTATGAGGTGATACCGCATTGTGGATTTGATTTGTATTTCTCTGATGATTAGTGGTGTTGAACATCTTTTCATGTGTCTTTTTTCACCCAGTCATTCTTTACATGCATATCATTTCTTTCTGGAATGTCCTCTTTTCATTATTTGGTTATTTATTGATTTTAGGTCTCCCTCAACAGAAAGTACTCTTCATGAAAATAGCCATCTGTGTGCCTTATTCTCTGCTTCAGCCCCAGCACCTAGGCCATTGTTGGGCAAAACAATAATTGTGGTTGTTTGTATCAACTTATATGCTCTGTATGCTAAGTTAATTAATTGAGCCAGGATCCCTTTCAAGAAAAGCTATCTTTTGAGGAAAATACTCCCCCAAAGACATCGTAATTATTTAGAAAGAGCAGCAGTTCAGGAAACACTTAATGTAGTCAAGTTATATAGTCTCCAGCGTGATATGAGGCAAAAAATCAAAAAGAAAGAAAAATTCCTAGACAGAAGAGTGTCTAGTAACCTTCTCTAAATAGTTCGCAGCTGTGTGGCATGTGATATGACCGGATAAACAAACTTAACAAGCACATTTGGGTTGGAGAATTCTGGGTATGACTGTATTCTATATCTCTTTCTGTGATCAGACACAAGGTAAAAATCTTAGGGGCTCTATTCTTAATGACTGTGCCATCTTAGCTCATGGAAATTCCTCATTAATTTGTGTTCTATAACTATAGGCTTTAGGGATCAAAAAATGATCTTGTTTTTCAAGTAGGAACTGTTTCTGCGAAGAAATAGTAAATGAAAGGGAGGGAATACAAATTAAATTTAAAAAAATTAAAATTCATGACTTGAGGGCTGGTTCTACTTTGTAATTTGGTTTAAAGGAAAGAATGGAGTCTTCAATTTCACTAATTAAATTATGTCTGTGTATTCAACTGGTGTTTTGAAACTACATTGCTTATTTATTAATTAAAGAGTCCTTTGAGACCTTTATGCAAGGGGATACAAATTTAAGACTACCGGGATTGATAAAAGCTCAATTATTTGTACTCCTTTTATATAAACTTAAAATTATGTTTCAGTCAGGTTTTACTTTTCCATAAAAAATAATTATCCTTAAGTATGTAATTTATAGAACTGATGTGTCCAAAGGAAATTGCTTTGAAGCTTGCTATTTCATGATAAGCAAATATAAGTATAAATTATGGCATTGCTGTTGTTACAGTGGCACTATTAAATTAATGTTTCTATTTTTATAGCTAAAATTTTAGTTTGGAAATTACTGCAAGCAGAAGTTTAGGAATATATTTTAATGTTTCTTCTAGTATTTTTTTTTTAAAGTTACATAGATATTTAACTGAATGGAATTGAGAGTCAACCTACTTTTTTGATGAATGTGAAAGGAATTTGAGGTTGAGCAAATGTGATCTGCAAATATAAGTAATGTTAATGAAACTCAGTGACAGATAGTGACAAATTTAATTTCCATATAATACTTTAAATGTAGAAGATAACCTCAAATCCCTATGTGACACAGACATAGTTCATTTACCACAAAGACTTAATTTTTTAATTTTACAGATTTTTCATACTTAGTGTATAAAATTGTAAAAGCAACAAAAAAGCAAAAGGGAGAAGAAAGTAACCCATAGTGAAAACTATGTGGAGAAAATCACTGCTAACGTTTTAGACTATTTTATTTGTATTGTTTCTATATCTTTTAAAACCAATTAAGATCCTATAGAATGCATATATTTTTATATACTGGCTTAGAGAAGGAAACTTAAAATTTATTTTTTCCTAATTATAAAAGTCATATGTTTGTTGCAGTAAATTTTAAACACAAAAAAATTAAAAGAAAGAAAAAAAGAACCAGAATCTCACTACCCAGAGAACATTAGTTGGGCCCAAACAGATATTAGAATTTAATAACTGATACAAGTGACAGTATAATCAGTAGGTAAAAGATGGAGTATTTAATAAATAATGTTGAATAAACCAGAAAAAAGTATGGAATTTTTACCTCACCATGTGTACCAAGATAAATTTCAGTTAAAGGAAAGGTAAAATGCAAAAAAACAAAAATACCAGAATAAAAAATTGGGAGAATTCCTTTGTAATATTAGAGAAGGGAAGATTCTTTTTAAACTATGACTGAAATCCAGCTATATATGTATATTTCTACATGTTAAAACAAACACCTAAACATCAGAAAAGTTAGGAAAAGTCAAAAGAAAAATAGCAAACCAGAAAACAACATTTGTAGCTCATATCACAAACAAAGGGCCAATCTCCCTAATATTTATAGAGCTGCTAGGAATGAATAGGGAGAGTAACAACTCACTAGAAAAGTGGACAAAGGATATGAACACTCAGTCCATGCAAAGATAAGTAAAAATGGTTTTTACATACATGAAAAGATACTCAAAATTCACTAATAAAAAGGTAAATTCAAATTAGAACTACATTGAGGTATCATTTTTTACCTAGGAGTCCAGCAAAAAATCCATATTTGATAATACACTGTGTTGACGAGTCTTTGGGGAAATGGGTGCTCCCATACATTGCTGGTAGATGTCAAAAATTGTACAAACACTATGCAATACAGTTTGATCACGTGTATCAAAATCACAAACACATATATCCTTTTACTCAGTAATCTCAATTCGCGGAAATTATCTATATGTAGGAAGGATTCTCTCTCTCTCTCTCTCTCTCTATCTATCTATGCACACACATTCACGCATGATTCTCTCTGCATCATTCTTTGAAATAGCAAAATATTGAAAACAACCTCAATGTGCATCAGTGGCAGACTGGTTTAATAATTTATGGTACATCCATAAAATGGAATACTATGGAGCTATAAAAAAGCCATAAAAATGAAAAAATATCTCTGTGAAATGAAACGAGTGAAAAATAATAATTAAAAATCTCTCATGATAAATTTTAAGTGAATGAAAGCAAAAAAATTTGCAGAAATTGGCGTTTGTGGTAAAACCTGGGTATAAAGACTTGTGATTTTATATTACAAGCTTGAGGAATTAATTTTGAGCAATCTCTAGCTTGGTTGGAATACATCTTCTGGCAGTTTCTTCAAGGTGAGTATGTGGCTAATCCATTCGGTAAGACTTTGAAATTTGTACGTCTGTGAATGTAGTTCTGCTCTCCTCATACATGAAAGAAAATTTGGCTATGTACAAATATCCAGGGTTGTGATTTCCTCCTCAAAGCTGCAGACATTGTTTCATTTTCTTCTGACATGTGTTGCAGAGGAGAAATCTGAGGACTGCTTTTTATACCTTGTAGATCTCTTTTGTTTTTTAAATTTCTGAGCTTTTATTTTATTCTTATGATTAAAATTTTTGTTACTTTTAGTCCAGGCGCGAATCTTTCTTTCAATGAATTTGCCTGGAATGTGGTGAACTCTTTTGATCAGCACAATCAAGTCATTTATTTTTCTTTTTCCTCTAAACTGAAGTTTCCAAGCTTCATCTTCCGATATTCCCTTTCTCATAGTTCATATTTCCTCCATAGGAACACTTATGATTCTAAGGTTAAATTTCTATTTTTGTCATTTATATCTCATCTCCTCCCTCACAGTTTTTGATCTCCACATTAGGAATTCAATTTTGACAGTCAACTTTGCTTTTTACCAAATTCTAATGTGGATGTGATTTTGCTATTATGCCTTAAGATTTCTTGCAAAGTGTATATATTACCCATTGCAAAATAGTAATAACCTAATAATTAGGAATAGTAGGGGCAACAGGAAGAATAAGGCAGTAGAATACAAATAGATGCTATTTACAGGAAAGTACTTAAGATGGGGTGAGCACTGTAACAAACCCTTCGTATGTTATTTTATTTGGAACTTAATATGAACCCCTGAAAGCATGACAGACACAATTGTACAGGAGAGGAAACAGAGAAGGTTATACTAGCAGATGGAGGAGCTGGGAATTGAAAACAGATCTGATGACTCCAGAGCTAGGCCATTGTTTGCCCCGTGGAGTCTTTTCGGGTCACTTTCAGCAAATCCTTCCTTCAGAATCCAGAAGTTCTCTGAATCTCTCCTCACACAAACCTTCCTGGGTGCCTGACCCAGTGTTGGCACAATGTGCATCCAATACATGAGCAAAGGAATCATTACGCCGCTCAAAGCATATCCTGGCATGGGATGGGTCAGGCAAGAACACCAATTTAGTAGTCATGTGTGGATGCTACTTCAGGTGGTGCATAAATGACTCTAAGATATTGAAAGAGGATTCCAAATGAAAAGAAAATTACTATTGGCATGATGAAATGGACAGGAAACGTTTAGTGGTGGAGTCATACAGGACAATATTCATATCTTCCAAGGTCCAGTTAAAGTCCCACCTCCTCAATGAAGCCTTTCCTGCTAGCCCACATCATCACTTTCTTCTCCGCTTTCACTTATATTTACTGTCTGTTACTGTCTCTTTTTTACATTCTGTCATGCACAATCTTATTGGACTTTTTCAAGGGTTTATAAATTGTCTGCTGAATAAGCCAAGCTTCTTGAGGGACAAGTACTCTTTCTTGTCTTTCTTTTTATCTTCCTAGTAGTTGTTTGGTGATTGGCTTATGGAAAACCACCCAAAGGACGTTTAAATTGGACTAAAATGATGGAAGTGTAGTAGTGATCGTTAATAGCTTTGTAAGCATGACCACAGCAGGATTCACAAGCTATATGTTTTCCTTTAATGAATACAACTGAAGAGCCAGTGTTGGAATTTTTATCCATCAAGATCCAGGCAGAGGAAGGTTCTCTCAGAGAGATGATTAGAGAGACTTCAGTGAAAGGAATATTTACAGATGTGTGGCAGGGTTAAGGACCAACAAGGGATGATGAAGCACAACAGGGGCAGCAGCTGTGGAAAGCCATTTCCACCCCAAAGCCTGAAGGGGTCAAATCGTGGCAGTGATACTGAGTCTCACAATAGCTAAGTCATGGCAAATGGATCAACTAACAGAGCTATCATTGTAGGTAGAGGAATGGATTCACAAGCAAAACACACTCTGTTTTTCTCTCTCTCTGGCTCTATCTTTGGTTTTGTATCTCTCTCTCTCCATACCTTCCTGCTCCCTGATATCTACCTGGTCCCTCCCATCAGATGAACCCATTGGGAAGTAGTAAGGTGAGAGAGCTCAGATGATGCAGTCCATTGATGTCACCCTGCTGGGCTGGGGCTGGGGCATAGATCACAGAGGAGAAGAGCAGAGAATAGATCTGGAAGGATGAATGGAAGACAATCAGCACAAAACTCCTGCCTGTTTTCTTTGGACATTACTATTTGCAAAACTTGTTGCTGTACGTGACTTTCTATTTTTACCACATAATGTAAAGATGGTCACCAGATGCAAAATAATTATTATCTATCACCAAATAATAATGCATGCAATTATATCATTTGTTTCATATGTGATGGTTTTTAGTTTTTCTCAAAATCATGTTATATTGATCCTCTGATTTTGTATTCTTCTTAGAGTCGCTATATTTTTTTTTTTTAAAGATTTTATTTTTTTTCCTTTTTCTCCCCAAAGCCCCCCAGTACATAGTTGTATATTCTTCGTTGTGGGTCCTTCTAGTTGTGGCATGTGGGACGCTGCCTCAGCGTGGTTTGATGAGCAGTGCCATGTCCGCGCCCAGGATTCGAACCAACGAAACACTGGGCCGCCTGCAGCGGAGCGCGCGAGCTTAACCACTCGGCCACGGGGCCAGCCCCTAGAGTCGCTATATTTTAAACTGTTAATTTAACAACAGTGACAAATA
Organism: Equus quagga; assembly: GCF_021613505.1. Taxonomy (NCBI): domain Eukaryota; kingdom Metazoa; phylum Chordata; class Mammalia; order Perissodactyla; family Equidae; genus Equus; species Equus quagga. Next base: position 119,564,757 of record NC_060270.1, on the reverse strand, counting down.
GAACTTACTCTTGTTTTAACGTACAATTTTTGATGTTAACCTTTACTTCTTATTGAGGTCTATCATTCATCTCCACTTGGTACGTTCCTCTTCAGGACCGTTTTGATCCTCCACTTTTCCAAACCACAACTACATATTTACTTTAATTATTTAAAATATATAGGAAAATATATCAAACATTTTCAAGAAAAATACTCTTCATGAGAAAGGTAGAAGTGCAACAGTAAATTTCTTACTTGTGGGCAAACTTATTAACACTAGTTAGCCCCCAGAAACCGGCCAGAAACCACGTTTTGTATTTGCTATAAATTCCTGAAACGTTCCACAGGACCAAGGGTCCTTGACTCACCTTTTTAGCATCCCTGGTTCACACGCTAAATCAGGCACAGATATTGACCCTCTAGATTTAGTGTCAATTTAACTTGACCCCCCTAAAAGTCATGTTTCCTATTCTAATTGATATGTTAGAAGAATTCAACCATTTCTACACTGATATAATGATTGACAAACACAATATTAAATCTGCCTTTCATTATACTACCTGGGTAGCTGGTATAATGCTATTTGTTGGGATGCAGAAGACTAGGGGAAGAGAAGATAAGAGAGAAAACAAAAAAGTAAAGGTTTGGTTCTGACTTGTTGAAACAAAGAGGCCTATTCAACTTCCTAGGGAGTAATTGAGTTTGGAATTCACAGGAGAGGCCTGGACTGGGGATATAAATGAGGGGGTTGTCATTATGGAAGGTGCTCAAAGCCATGACCCTGAATGAGATCAGCAGGGAGGAAGGAGAGTTAGGAATGAGTACTGAACAGCTCTTCATGAATTACAAGGCATTGTGAGAAAAAGGGAGCTTTCCAGATATTAAAATGTAGTTTAAATTAAACTATTAAAACAATGTGATATTGAATTTCAGTAGAGATCAATGATAAAGAGTTCAGAAAGAGACTCAAGTATATCTGGGCATTAATACACGATAAATGTAACATTTCCGATCTGCACGGCAGGTATGGATTAGTCAACAGAACATGATCAGCGTGGCATTCCTTCTCCACGTTCTTTGGACGTTACTATTTTTAAAACTTGTTGCTATTTTGACTATTTCAGCAAACAAAACTGAATAGGTAAAACCTGGAAAAGTGTTGGATCTTGTCTTTAACCTATACAAAATTTATTTTGATGTAACTTATAAACAAATAAATTAGCGTACAAGTAAAAATTTTTTGTAATTCTGGGATAAGGAAGATATGTCTAAGCATAGCATATAAGATAGAAAGTTTATTTAAAAGTTTGTAAAGAATTAATAATGCAAAAAAAGGCCAAAAAATGACACACTAGGAAAGATACTTTCAACAAAGCTGACAAAGAGTTATTTTCTTAATATAGCATATGAAGATGTTTTATAAAGAACTCTTAAACAAATGATTACATCCATAAAAACATAAAGGTTATGTCAAATGACAAAAAAAGCATGAAAAATATAAATGGCAAATCAATTGCAAACAATGTTTGGTATATTTAATTATAAAAACAATCTAAAATGATGCAAAATATCATCTTTTATATTATCAGTTAGGCAAAGATATTACTCAAAACAAGTTATTAAAGAAAGTCACTTTTGTGATATATCTCCAACACTGGCTGGGCAGATAGTGTTTTCCAAAGATAGCAGCAGCAATACATAGTGCATGTCACTTTTTCTTTTATACATGTGACATCAACACGCTTCCATTGAGAGATAGGGTCTATGTCCCCTCTCCTTGAATGTGGGTGACTTGGTAGCTGCTTCAACTAGCAGAATGTTGCAGAAGTTAGACTGTGTGACTTCCAAGACTCGTCATCCAATGCAATATGGTTTCACCCAGCATTCTTTCTCTGTCTCTCTGTCAATGCTTTCTCTTGAAACCCAGCCACATCATGAGAGGAGGGTAGGTCCTCAGCTGATGCCTAGTTTCAACCTTGAGTGAATGACCAAACTTTCAGATGATTCCAGCCCCTAGACTTTCAGTCTTCCAGCTGAGATTCAGTATCATAGAGCATAGGCAAGCCATCCCTAGTGTGTCTGAATTTCTCACCCACAGAAACCAGTGGAGATAATAAATGATTATCATCATTTCAAGCCACTAAGCTTTGGGGTAATTTCTTTCTGTTTTTGTTTTTAAGATTGGCACCTGGGCTAACAACTGTTATAAATCTTTTTTTAAATTTTTTTTTCTGCTTTATCTCCCCAACCCCCCCCCCCCCGACATAGTTGTATATCTTAGTTGCAGATCCTTCTAGTTGTGGGATGTGGGACGCCGCCTCAACGTGGCCTGATGAGCGGTGCCATGTCCCCGCCCAGGATCCGAACCCTGGACCACCGCAGCGGAGCGCACGAACTTAACCACTCGGCCACGGAGCCAGCCCTGCTTTGGGGTAATTTTTTAATGCAATAACAGATAACTAACACACTGGCTTTCGGCATCATATGGCAAAAGCCTGAATACAGGGCATATCTGCTAATTTATCTTGAGGAAATACTCAGAGAAGTGCACAAATATTTATGTACAGGGAAGTCAATTACAGTTTCCGATTTTTCACTCTTATAAGCAAGATAATGTCAAACAGTTGGGAACTACTTAACTAAATTGAGATACAGCAATATAATGGAATACACAACCATTAGAAATATGTACTACATCTGTATCTGGCATAGGAGTTCTTCAATTTATACTATTAAGTAAAAAATCAGATTTCAAAGTATTTTGCATGTAGAATCAGATTCTCTGGGGAAGTTTTTCTCTTTATTTAAGCAGAGAAAAGTTAAAAAATGCGTCAAAATTATAATGGTGGATATCTTTCATAATCAAGTAAAACAAGCTATTTCTATTGGGGAAATTATAGAGAAAAAACTCAAAGCACTTATGACATTTTCTCATCTAATACTCACAGATGCTATGAGACAGGCATGGTTAGTGGTTTTGTTTTTAAAGAGATAAAGCGCACATGTCAAATTTTGAAAAATTACAAAACGCTACTCGTGTCCTTCCATTCCTCGTACATCTCCTTTCCTATCCCTGATCAAACGGGCAAATGCCCTTTTTGTTCTTGAGGAATGTCTAGGGAGATAGGAATAAGAACTTATGTGAATGAATGTGCACAGACGCTACCCTGAAAGCAAATGAGTCATTTTATTACTGCATATCAAAAAGACCTTGGATAATATTATGCCAACTTTTATAAATGGGTCAAGTATCTCCGAAACTCTAACTGGCTTGTCCATTATCAGTCAGAAATTATTTGGAAAAAACTTGATATGCCAACTCCAAAATTTATGATCTTTGCACTATACTAAGAAGCACCGCAAAGTGTTTCAAATTTTTATTATATGATGCAAGTTCTAGGTATTCTAGGTATTGTGCAAAGAGAATATACAGTCTTATTTCCCTAGACATCATAGTCTATGTAAATTAATCCTCATTTACTTCATTTAAACAGAACTATGAAGGTTAAAAGAACAATGAACATTACATACTGAATTTCACAAATAGATTATTATTGAGATGATGCAGTAAAAAAAAGCAAAAAGTTAAAGTGTTTACTTTAAGTATGTTTTAATTGTGTGCCAAGAAAATTCATTTATTTAGAGGACCATATCTGTGCTGTTTTTTGAATACCTTCTACCTATTTTCCAAAGTCTAAAATATTAACCAGAAGGGGCTTACTTCAAGCCTTAATAATATAGGACTGGTCCAAGGCATAACTGTGAATTCAGGAAAATTTGTCTTCAGAATTCATTCATACTTCCTTTCTTCTTCAGATTTCATTACCTAGACATATGGACATGTGTCTATTTTCCCCACAGGAAGGTTGATTCTGGCCATAAAACTACTGTTAGTTAAAGTACATTGCCTGGCAATTCTACATCATTGGCCCAGAAGTAATTAAAAATTTTGACAATTACAGTTTTAAATTAGTTATCCCGCCTTCTAGTGTTTGATTGAGTTTTCATCATGTTGCTTCAGGATGCTGCATGGAAATAAGCCACCGAGACTTTTCATAAATACCCTGGGAACATTTTGCAAAATATTTTCTGCGTTTAACATGAGTTACATAAAGGTGTGCCATCGATTAGGAAAATGCCTAAGAAATTATCAGTTATAGCTCACATTCTATATAGAGGAGGAAACCGAAGCTCAGAGAATATCATTCCCCAAGGATCAAAAACTAAAAGGTAATAAAGCCAGAATTAGAAATCTGATTGCCCAAATCTTAGTCTACTTCTTTCTCCCCGTGGCTCCATTCTCGCTCTAGGGTAACGCTGCATCTGCCTGGTTGGACCAAAAAAATCAAGTGACTACTTTTAGTCCTCCTGGATATGTTGTCTGCTGTCTGTGGGATTCTCAGAACACAGTGGTTGCTGGATTCTGCCAAATTAACAAGACAGTTCTAAATGTGTACTAAGGATGTGCCTCATGCTATAGGTTGCATCCAAAGCCATTGTTTAATTGAGTGGTTGTGGCAATCTTCCTAAATCATTGCAAATTAGTAAGCAGCATGAGGTACAATGGAGACCAGGAAGGCTCAGGTGTAATAAATGATTGTCCTTTGAGAGAGTCATTTCTTCATAATAGGGAAGTAATTCATTAGGGAAATAAACAGAAACTTCAACTGTAGCAATTAAGCATACTGAAAAATCTTTTATACGTAAAATCCTCTGCTTCTTGACTGCATTAAAGCAGAAACCAAAGATCCATTTCCCAAAAAGTTATCAAAACTATGCAAATTCACTTAAAATAGAATTGTTCTTTGACTCATCGTTTATATTGTGGCATAAAAACAGAAATTATTTTCCACAAAGAATTTTAAATTTCCATCTTAAGTGTATTTATTTAATTCAGATTTTAATGCTTAAATAAAATACAAAAAACAAACAAGCAAACCTAAAAACTCGAAGGAAAGCTTAGAAGGTATGATATCATTGGTGTTTAGGGAAACATGATGTAAAACAAAAGGTTGAAAGTCCAGGTAATTAATAAAACAGAAGAATTTCAAAAATAAATATGGTATCAGAAATAAGTCTGTGGTTACTGCATAAATGGTAATAAGCCAAGGACCAGAATGTCAAGAATTTAAGTCCACGTGGCTTTGTGGTTACCCTGCAAGCCTCATGGCTTTAGTAAAACTGATGACAGTCTCCTTTTCCTTTCTTCCTTTTCTTCAAACCCACGCATATTGTGACTGTCATCTTTTACTTTGCGTACACAATTTTCAAATCATGTTTTTCATTTTTTGCTACATATTTATCTGTCTTAGTTTTTTTTTGTTGTTGTTGTTAAGGAAGATTGGCCCTGAGCTAAAATCTGTGCCAGTCTTCCTCTATTTTGTACGTGGGATGACACCACAGCTTGGCCGGATGAGCAGTGTGTAGGTACACGCCTGGGATCTGAGCCTGCTAACCCCAGTCTGCCGAAGTGGAATGTGCAAACTTAACCACTACACCACCAGCCTGGCCCCTTAATTTGTTTTTTAATCCTTTTTTCTGGGTAATTTATATAAATAGATATACCAATCATTGAAGCTGCAGTTTTGGGGTTATTCAATTATTTTAGCATTTTTCAATATTAGTGAATAAATTTTATTTAAAAGCGTTTCTGATAACATTTCTTAGGTAAGAATTGGTTTGAAGATACAGTACATTTAAGGGGATCCCAAAATAGGTAATAATTTAAAGCTCCAATAGAAGGAGAAAGACCAAAAGTTTACATATTATGTACTCACACTAAAGAAAAGTCTACCATCTGGGAGTCATGATTAGGCATTCAATCAGGGCAAATGAATGTCAAGAATTTCACATGGATTCCATTAATCAGATTTTCTATTACATCATCTGAATTGAAGTCCTTTATTTCTCCACTTCATAAATAGTATCTCTTCAAGGACCTGCCTGTGGGGTGAAAATAGGACATAGAATTGACGTTACTCTGAAGAAACAGATGCAGAAAGGGGCACATGCCTGCGAGGCTCTCTGCTCATCACCCACACTTAATGCACTGGGCCAGGAGAAAGTAGTCTGTTTTGAAATGTGTGTCTTATTTTTCTCTTTAAATGTGGATTTTTTTTCCCTGAAAAATCTTTTGGAGTTGAAAAAAATTAATTATGACACGAATCTTGGGAAGATTTCTGAAAACTGGACAACTTAGTTCAGTACTTAATGTAAAACTATGAAATGTAAAATGGAATACTGTAACTCATACAAATAAAGAATAAACACATGTCTAATATTTATTGAACTCACTAAGGAGGGAACAAACAGGATGATAAAATTGATCCAAAGAGAATTTGAGGACCTAAGTATTTATAGCAAGTGAGGAAAGAAAGTCAGAGTAAGATTGTTGGGTTAGACACAAAACAACATAATGGAGATTCGACATGACTAGGGTTTAGAGCACATGTATGATTCTAGGTTTGAATTGTAGAGGCCTTGTGGGTCATAATAAAGAATGTGGACTCTTTCCTGAAAGTGATAAGGAGCCTGGCATTAAGGAATATTCTGATAAGTTCTTTTCACATACAACATATTTTATGGCCTTTTAAAATTTATTTTCTCTCTAGCTTATCTGTGGCATTAATAACATGGTTTTAGTTGTATAAAATGTTGGTGTGCTGAGGACGGGTAGCCCATGTCCTAAAGGCCTGATATGGGGTGAAGAGCAAGTTAAGAATGTCCCCTCCCTGTCACTGTGAATCTGACAGTGTGAATCATTCCTTACCACTCTGACTGTGATTGTTAGGGTCGGGTACATGGATGGAGGGAGTGAGAGAATTTTTTCAAGATCTAATTCACATATGACAGAATACACTACATTAGAGTATACCGTTCAGTTATATTTTTTTCATATATTCACGAGATTGTTCACCCATCATTACTATCTAAATCTAGAATATTTTCATCAGCCCAAAAAGAAACCTCCAACCGAGGATCAGTCACTTCCCATTTCCCCCTCCAGCCCTTGGCAACCACTAATTAATTTTCTGTTTCTATAGCTTTACCTGATCTACGGTATTTAAATGAAATTGTATATTTTATTTAAATGATATATTATTTACATGAAATAATATAATATGTGACCTTTTGTGTCTGATTTCTTTCCTTAACACGATGTTTTCAAGGTTCATCCATGTTATAGCATGAGTTAGTACTTTCATTTTTATGGCTGAAGAATATTCCATTGTGTTGATATATCACATTTTGTTTATTAATTCATCAGTGATGGACATTTGGGTTGTTTATACCAGCTGGCTGTTATAAATAAAGTTACTATGAACATTTGTGTACAAGTTTTTGTATGGAGTACATTTTCAATCACCTTGGGTGTATACCTAGAAATGGAATTGCTGGGTCAAATAGTAACTGTATGTTTGTTTAACTAAACTGCCAAACTGTTTTCCAAAGTAGCTGCATCATTTTACATTCACACCAGCAATGTATGAAGGTTCCAATTTCTCCACATCCTTGCCATCAATTGTTATTGTCCAACTTTTTGATTACCATCATGGTAGTGGGTGTGAAGTGGTATCTCATTTTAGTTTTGATTGTATTTCTCCTGATGCCTAATGACTTTGAACATCTTTCCATGTGCTTCTTGGTCATTTGTACATCTTCTTTGGAGAAATGTCTATTCAAATCCTTTCCCCTTTCATTAGTTGTGTGGTTTTTAAAAAAGATTGGGTGGTAACAGTTTTATATTCTGGATACTGGACTCTTATTAGATAGATGATTTGCAGGCATTTCCCCTGATTCTATGTGTTATGTTTTTAAAAAATGAGTGTATATATATATTTCAAGACTATTTTTTAGAGCAGTTTTAGGTTCACAGCAAAATTGAGAGGAAAATACAGAGATTTCCTACATACTCCCTGCCCCCACATGTGCATAGATTTCCCTCGTTATTAATATACCCAGCAGAGTGGTACATTTGTTACAACTGATGAGCCTACATCAACACATCACAATCACGCAAATCTATAGTTCACATTATGGTTCACTCTTGGTGGTGTATGTTCTACAGGTTTGGACAGATGTATAAAGACATGTATCTACCATTGTAATATCATGCAGAATAGGTTCACTACCCGAAAAATCCTCGGTGCTCTGCCCATTCATCCCTCCCACCTCCCTAACTGCCAGCAACTACTAATCCTTTTACTGTCTCCCATAGTTTTGCCTTTTCCAGAATGTCATATAGTTGGAATCATACAGTATGTACCCTTTTCAGATTGACTTCTTTCACTTAGTAATATGCATTTAAGATTCCTCCATGTCTTTTCATGGCTTGATAGCTCATTTATTTTTAGTGCTGAATAATATTTCATTGACTAAGGTACCATAGTTTTTCTTATTCATTCACCTACTGAAGGACATCTTGGTTGCTTCCAAGCTATGGAAATTACGGCTAAAACTGCTATAAACATCTGTGTGCAGGTTTTTGTGTGGACATAAGTTTTCAACTCCTCTGGGTAAATACCAAGAAGTGTGATTGCCGGATTGTATAGTAAGAGTATGTTTAGTTTTATAAGAAACTACCAAACTATCTTCCAAACTGGCTGTATCATTTTGCATTCCAAGCAGCAATGAATGAGAGTTCCTGTTGCTCCACGTACTCACCAGCATTTAGTGTTGTTGATGTTCCAGATTTTGGACATTTTCATAGGTGTGGAGTGGTATCTCATTGTTTTAACTTTCATTTCCCTTATGACGTATGATATACGGCATCTTTTCAAATGCTTATTTGCCATCTGTATATCTTCTTTGGTGAGGTGTCTGTTAAGGTCTTTGGTCCATTTTTTTAATCAGGTTGCTTGTTTTCTTATTATTGAGTTTTAAGAGTTCTTTGTATATTTTGGATAACACTCCTTTATCAAATACTTTATCCTTTGCAAATATCTTCTCCTAGTCTGTGGTTTTTCTTCTCATTCTCTCGACATTGTCTTTCACAATACAGAAGTTTTTCATTTTAATGAAGCTCAGCTTATCAGTTTCTTTTCATGGATTGTGCCTTTGGTATTATCTAAAAAGTCATTGCCGTAACTAATGTCTATGTTGTCTTTTCATTCTCTTGATAGTGTCCTTTGAAATAGAAATAGCTTCAATGCTGAAGTCCAATTTATCTATTTATTGTTTGGTTGCTTATGCTTCATGTGTCATATCTAAGAAAATATTGGCTTGTCCAAGGTCATGATGCTATACACCTACGTTTTCTTCTAAGAGTTCTATAGTTTTAGCACTTCTATTTAAGTTTATGACTTATTTTGAGTTAATTTTTGTATACGATATGAAGAAGGGATACAATTTCTATTTTTTGCTACTGGCTATCTAGTTGTTCCAGCAGTTTGTTGAAAGATTATTCTATCTGTATTGAATTTTCATGGCATCCTTGTCAAAAATCAATTGACCATAAATCTATGGTTTATTCCTGGAGCTTCAATGCTATTCCATTGATCTATATGTATATCCTCATGCTATTCCCACACTGTCTAGATTAATATAGTTTTATAATAAATTTTAGAATGAGGACATGTGAGGCCTCCCCTTTTGTTCTTCTTCTTTTTTTTTGTTTGAGGAAGATTAGCTGTAAGCTAACATCTGCTGCCAATCCTCTTTTTGCTGAGGAAGACTGGCCCTGAGCTAACATCCATGCCCATCCTCCTCTACTTTATGTGTGAGATGCCTACCACAGCATAGCCTGCCAAGCAGTGTCATGTCTGCACCCAGGATCCAAACTGGCAAAACCCAGGCCACTGAATTGGAACGTGCAAACTTTACCACTGCACCACCAGGCCAGCCCCCGTTTTGTTCTTCTTTGTAAAGATTGTTTCAACTATTCTCAGTCCCTTGCATTTCCATATAAATTTTAGTAATATCTTGTCAAGTTCTCCATAAAAGACAGCTAGGATTTTGACAGGGACTTCATTAAATCAATAGATCAATTTGGGAAGTGTTATCACCTTGACAATATTAAAGTCTTCCAATCCATGAACATGGGAAATCTTCTCACTTCTTTAAGTCTTCTTTAATTTCATTCAATGATGTTTTGTAGTTTTTAGTGTGAAAGTCTTGCACTTCTTTTGTTAAATTTATTTCTATTTTATTTTTGATGCTATTGTAAGTGGAATTGTTTTTAAATTTCATTTTTAGATTGTTTATTGTTAGTATATAAACATAGAATTGATTTTTGTATATTGATCTTATATCCTGCAACCTTGCTGAACACGCTTATTAACTTTAATAGTTTTGGGGAGGACTTCTTAGGCTTTTATATATACAAGATCATGACATCTGCAAACAGAAGAGTTTTGCTTTTTCCTTTCCAGTGTGGATGCTGTTTATTTCTTATTCTTACTTAATTGCCCTGGCTAGAACCTCCAGTACAATATTGAATAGAAGTGGTAAGAACAGACATCCTTATCTTGTTTCTGATTGTAGGAGAAAAGCTCTCTGTCTTTTGTCATTAGATATGATGTTATCTATGGGGTTTTTTGTTAAGCTGAAGAAGTTCTCTTCTATGTTCAGTTTGTTGGGTGTTTTTATAAGGAAAAGACATTGGATCTTGTCAATGCTTTTTCTGTATCTATTGAGGTGATCATGTGGTTTTTGCCTTTTATCCTGTTAATATAGTGTTGTACACTGATTGATTTTCAGGTATTAAACTGACCTTATGTTCTGGGATAAATTCCACTTGGACGTGGTATTTAATACTTTTCCGATGTTGCCAGATTCAGTTTGATAGTATTTTGTTAACGATTTTTTGGGTTTATATTCATAAGGATATTGGTTGTAGTTGTCTTTTCTTGTGTTGTCTTTGTCTGGTTTCGGTATCATGGAAATACTGGTTTCAAAAAATGAGTTTCAATGTACTATTTCATCCTCTTTATTATTTTTTTGGAAGAGTTTGCAATGGCTTGGTGTTAATTCTTCTTTAATTGTTTGATAGCTTTCACCAGTGAAAGAATTTTGTCCTTGACTTTTCTTTGTGAGATGTTTTTGATTACTAATTTAATCTCTCTACTTGTTATAAAATATTTTCATATTTTCTACACCTTTTCTCCAAGTAGAGAATACCAATACAGAGATACAAATTATTTTTAAAATAATATCTATTCTGACATCAAAAAGTACAATAACTGAAATGAAAAATTCACTAGAAGTCCTCAATAATAGATTTGAACAGTCAGATAGCAGATTTGAACAGCAGAAGAATCAGTGAATTTGAAGATAAACCAATTAGATTATCTAGTCTGAAGAACAGAAAAAGAAAGAATAAAAATGAACATAATCATAGAAACCCGTGGAATATTATCAAGTTATCAACTTATGCCTAAATGAAGACCCAGCAGGAGAGGAGTGAGAGGAGGCAGAATAATTTGGAGAAATAATGACTGAAATCTACCCAAATCTAATAGAAAACGTTAGTCTGTATATCCAAGGAGCTCAACAAACACCAAGTAGGATAAAATTAAGGACATCTACACCTCAACATGTCAAATTTTTGAAAGACAAAGAGGGATTCTTTAAGGCAGCAAGACAGATGCAACTCATCTTACACAAGGAAATCTCAATATGATTAACAGGAGATTTCTCACCAGAAACCATGAGAGCCAGAAAGCAGATGGGTGACATATTCAAAATGCTGAAAGAGAGAGAGTGACAGCTAATAATCCTATATCCAGTAAAACTATCCTTCAAAACGAGACATCACTCCCATGCTTTACTTTAGTTCTTTAAACATGGTTTCTTTTAGTTGAGCATATTTTCAACAGGTGATTTGAAGTCTTTGTGTAATCAATCCAATATTTGAGCTTCCATTGTTTTCTTTCATGTTATGGGCCAAATTTCTTTGCATGTCTCATAAATTTTTGTTGAAAATTTGGCATTTTAGACAATATAATGTGAGAAAATTAGTTGCATGAATGTCACTTCTCTGTACAAAAAGTTAAAACTGCTTCTTAATCCCAATCCTACTGACACAATTTCAAGGCCTGAATATTCTTGCCCTATGTTAAGCTTGCAACTTTATCATTCTCGCTCTCTCAGAATGGAGCCACCCTTCCAGTTAGGTGAATCCTGCCCATGTTTCTGCCTCCATGCTCCCACCTCCCATTCACACCCATGTCATGGCTTATTACTTTAGTCTATGGCATTGGCTGGAGACTGCTATGCTGGTGCCACCACGGCTCTTGAGTAGGAGGAAAATATGTGCCTGAGAGATCATCTGTAACAGAGCCAAAGCAGGAACGGATTATTGTCTTGCTCACATTTGGGTTGCTAATTTCTAGTCCAAGGTTTTTGTTTTCTAAAGGGACAGAATAGAAGTTTTTCCCAGGTTTTTTAGACTACACAGAGACCGGAGTGACCGTCAGAATAAAAGTCAGAAAGGACAAGTCAAGCAAGGCTAATCTAGCCCTGATGGCACATTGATCAATGAAGTTTGTAACAGAGAAAGTTGTGACCAGTGATATCACTGTGTCTTAGATCCTCTATCTAAGGGGAAGGTGCCTTGGCTGGGAGATTTGAGACCTTGTCCACATGGATAAGAAGCGATTGAAAAAGTGCGTATTTAAGAATTGAAATAAAAGATAGTCTTGAAGAGAAAGGAGCAAAGTTAAATGTGGTTCAGTAGTTTCCATATCATTATTGAATCTGAGCCTGGTGCCAAGTGCATACCAAAAGACCTCTCTCCTAGTTGTCTGATTCATATGGTAATTTGTTATAGTTTTGTTCAAGTTGATAGTTTTATAAAACAGGATATATTATCCCATGTCAGTTTGACTAATTTGGTTGTTTCCAAAGTCCTCAATTTAAAAAGAAATTATCCCTTTAGGATAAAGCAGAAATATCAAAACCTGAATGCCTTCACCTGACCATTTGCTACAGTTTTACGACCCAATCAACAATTCCCATTGCACTGGGTTTACTGAGGAACCGTCTATCCACATTCTATCATATTGATGCTCAATCTTAATCATTTGGATATCTTAGGATGACCACATTTAAATGGTCTGTGTAGCAGAGATTTTTCCTACTTCTTTTAGAAGGTGGATAAATATTCAATTGATATGTAACAGGAAGTTCCTCTGATTTCATTGCAGACATAGACATTACGAGTACACAATTTTAATCTATGGTAGAAAATACTAATCACTCATTTAGTACTTTGATTCAAAGATTATATAAATAATTTTTTCTTTAAAAAATACTAAAAAATATCAAACACTCAAAATAAATGGAAACAAATTTCTGCTTTTGAACTTTTATGGAAAATACACTTTTAAGGAAGTGTGAAAATTTGAATACTCTGTTATTAGTGAAAATGAACCTCATAGTAATATCATGAGAAACATAGTTTATTAAGAAGTCAAAATCTAGCAATTTCTAAAAATAATAGGATAAAGATTTATCTGAAGAAGTCCATGTGCTGTCACATGGTATTAGATCTTATTTTCCACATACTAGGCAATATATTCATAAATACATTTTTGTCTTTTCCCTTGAAAAACAGAAAATTGTTGGAGGCAATATGTCAATTTAATTGCATTTTTTCTTGTGTCTGATTAATCTTGCATACTCAAAAAGGGAAACAGTTGGGATTAGTCTTCATGCTAAATTGATAATAACTTTAAATAAATCACTGGTATTGTTTGAACATGAATTTTAATCTCTTGATTGAAAAGGACATTAAAACAGATATTTAGCTGTCTAATGACAAGGAAACCAATTACCATAGTGGGTCACAGCATTCTCTATACTTAGGAAATATTCTTAACACAATAAACTGGGAAAGTTATTTTGAGGGCAGTATCTTTAAGGAATTAATTTTTTTTCAATTATCGTCAATAATTTAAGCCCCTCCTGAATGTAAATATGGCCACTTTTCGTGAATTTGGTGCAGTTGTTCAAAAATTTATCCAGAACTGAAATAGTCAGTATCTCTCTTGAACCCCCCGCAAAATTCACAAACAGTTGGAAACTAGGCTGGAAAGCAACACTACCAATTAAAGTAAAGAAGTAAGATTTTAAAACAAAGTATTTTGTGTAGAAAACTTTATTTTTCCACATAATTAATAGCTCTAATGTTATCTGCTACATAGTCGAAGTGAGCAGAAAGACAAATGATTCTTCAAAGAACACCCAGGCCAAATATCAGTAGATTGTTTGACCATGTGACATCCCCAGAGGCAGTTCCGAGCTGAGTGCACAACTGCCTGTGGAGCTCACCAAAAGGCCAGATGTTGCACTAGAATGTTCCAACGCTTGGCATCTGGCTCTTGGCAAGCCCCAGAGATAGCTTTGGGTCCTGTGCCTGTTGCTAAAATAGGAAATGAAAGAAAGTTCCACAGTTAAAAGTCTAAATGATTCTGAAGAGAAATACAGGAATGAAAAGTAATTCAAAGTAACACCAGCTTTTAGTAAATTATTGGTTTGTCTATCCCAATTAAATATACTGGGAGAATGTCAAAATAGTTCCAAGGCTTGGGATAATAATTTTTCATTGACTTTAAGCATGCTCTAAGTTAATCACATCAATCAATTTAATTATTTTCCAGTAACTGAGAGTACACAGCACATCCTTCAGTAGTGAATAACACAACAGAAGGAAGGCAGCTGGAGTCCTACTCTCAGATTTCGCATAGTTTTAGAGTGTTTTGAACTATTCTTCATCACATTTCTATGAAGTTTAGAAGTCACAATATGGCTATTGGAACATAAGAGTGAATTGTTTTATGGATCTGATTTTGTAAAGGTATTGTTTTTCTTGGGGCTGTAAGTTGTAGATTTATAGGTAGATTCTGAAAAGTACCATGGTAGTAACAAGAACCTTGAATAACCTTTAACTTATTAATCCCATTTGTCAGGAAGCCAGCCAAAGAAATTGATTAGAAATGGACACCGATTTAGTTGTAAGAATGTTCATTGTGAAGGTAAATAGCTGAATGTCCAATAATAGGGGATGTTACACACAATAGGGTATCCTGCAGCACTAAAATCATTTTTAAGGCTGTTTAATGGCATAGAAAAATGTTAGTAATATATTAAAGGCAGGAGAAAAAATAAAGTATAAACAATAGGACCCAAATTTGAAAAAAAAATCAGGTGTGTACTCACTCAAGACTAGAAAAAAACATATAAAAGTATTAGCAGTTGTTATGTCTGGATGGTGGATTATGGGTAATTTTTATTTTCCTCTACACTAGTTTGCATTTTTGATATATTTTATGAAGATCATACAATAAACATTTTAAAATATTATCTAAATAGGGACTAAAAAATGTGCTTTATTATAATATTAGCAGAACGCATATGGTTTGAACAGGCTGAAAACCAACCACAACTTCTGTAAACATGAAACATTGAAAGTGCTCCAGCTGCTCTTGAGAATGCCACCCAAGCGTTGGGATTTTTGCTTTGTCTTTCCTGAGGATCGAGCAACAAATTCAAAGAGGAGTCCTGATCCTGTTGCTTTGGTGGAAAACTATTTGTAAAATGGAAAAAAAAAAATCCTTTTTAAACTAAAATAACATTTCAGGAGTATATGTAACTGCCTTAAGAAACAATTTCAAAATAGGCAACAATTTCATGGTGATAAATGACCACTTATTATAAAATTAGTTTTTTCCATTTTATTCCAAATGTTGGATCACTTATAATTTCCTTCCCAAGATATATACCCTGTCCCATTTCTCCTACACTTACAGCTGAAAATTAGTCACAGGATTCTTATTGGGTTTCTGTTTCTAGCTAGAGATTTTCAATATTCTTATTTTTTATTAGCAATTTATTTATTGACAGTGCTTTTAAGAATATTTATCATTATACAATGTATATAATGTATTATTATATCAATATATCAATATATATATTTCCAAGCATACCTGGAATTTTAATACTTTAATATTTAATACCAATATCTATATGTTTTCATACAAATTTCATGTTTAATCACAAACATAAAACTCTTCTGCTTGTAATACCCTCCTGGCAGCTGGCTTAGAATATTCCCCTTACCTGGGGTTTAATTTTCACTAAATAGATTTTTTAAAAATTCCAAACAAAATCATTGTAATCTATGTTGGATGTTCATTTAGTAATATCTCTGAGAGGTGAGACTGGCTTTCAACAGTGGCATCAAGAGAATAATACATTAAATCAGGTTCTCTCTCTTTCTGAGGATGGCAGTGCGAGCTCAGCTGGGCCCCACAGTCCTCAGCCCAGCCCTCGCAGAAGCAGTGAATTCAGCCATAACTACAGCAGAGTCTGATCATTCTCCTGATGAAATTACACTGATCTAATTTGCACGCTGTGAAGACATTTGGCACTGGCTGGATCTGAGCCTTGACATCTTCATTGGAACTAAAAGTACACTAAGAACTGACATTACATTTCACATTCTCTTCTGCCAGGCTGTGGCATTTCGTCCTCTTTAAAGGCATTATTTCAAGAACATTTAATTTGGCTTTGATATGCCTGCCATTTTGCTGGGTGGAACATACTGCGCCAGAAAAGCTCAGCTGTAATAAAGTTTGGCACCAACAGCCCACCGTATACCTGCCCCATCCTGTGCAATTTAATTGGCATTCAGTGGGTTGATAAATGGATTGGCTTAATGAGACAATATACTTGACATATGCAGGACTCTCCTGAGGAATAGGATTCATTTTTTCACTTCACACATCAACATGTTACAGATACCAACACAGTCACCTCCAGCATTTGTGCTGTAGCCAATAGAGGCCGTCCACTGGGCTGACCAATAACATTGTTATCTTCCAACCATCTCGCTTTTTTCCTTCAGCACCAAGCCAAGCGTGGTTTTAAAATTTCATTGTCTTTTGTATTTTCCCAGATACAAGGAAGAAGATAGTCTCCATGCTTACTTAGATAAATAAGCACAAATCAGTATTTTCCAAGGAAATCAAACAGCCTTGTGATCTAAACAGATTATTTTTACCTGCTGTAAAACCATGACAACCCTATAAAATATACGTAATAATGAATTCTAGGTATAACTACTGAATATGCAATCAAGTGCCATTCTCCCTTCAGAAATGCTAGTTTCAAGAATGAATGAATTAAAACAACAAAGAGACACCATTTTTCACTCTCCAGATTAACAAAGATTAAAAAGAACCATAATGCTGAGTGTTGGCAGGGGAGTGAGGAAGCAAGTGCCTCTGCTGGTGGGATTCTAAATTGATACAACTTTTCTGGAAGGCAATTGGCAATATGTATCAAAAGCCTTAAAAATGGGCATGGCCTTCACTAAAGCACTTCCACTTCTGAAAATATATCCTAAGGAAATAAAGCCATGCCAAAGACAGGTCTCCAACAATGATCATCACATTGACTACAGTAGAAAAAAATTTAGAACAATTTAGGTGTCTAAAAAAAAAATTAGATTACCTAAATAAAATATGGCATACCTATATTCTGGAACACTATACAGCCATTAAAATGATGTAGTGGAAATACTTGTCATGAAAAAAATTTCTTGATGTCTTTTATGCCAAAAAAAGTATTATAGAACACTAGCTTCATTATTACTCAGCATTTGTGAAAAATTTATATGTAAATATGCCTATAATCATACTCAAAAACATCAAAGGACAAATAACAAGATAGTAAAAATGCTTGCCTCTGGAGGTGGGATTCATTAGTTTCATTTTCATCTTTTCTTCGTATTTATTTTTAAATGAATAATTTATTTAAAGAATTTAATTAAGATGGTATTTTAAACTCAAGAAAATTCTTTCTGACAAAAATATGATTTCTGGAAGTTCTTTTGCTGTGTCATAAGTCAAGTCATGCCTAAGTAATTCGATTCTTCCCGTGGATCCAGGTCATTCAAGTATTCAGTTGAATAGCTGTCCAGATAGATAATCCATCTAACACAAATGGAGTTTCTTTTACCTCCAGCTTCCTGGGATTTCTCAGTTCACTAGTAATAGCTTAGTAATAGAAAGCAGCAGACTTTTAGAAGATGATCGACATTTGAAAGACTTTTGGAGTTAATATGTCCTAGTCACAATCCTGATTAAATGGAAACTGCTCGGTCTATTCTACTGTGTTGTGGGGTTTTTTTCATGGTGCTGAAGAGTTTGAAAAAAGATGGGAAACATAAGGACCTAGACATGAAAAATTTATTTATTTAGATTTGCTAAGGTCCCATGGGAACCATTTTGTTCCTGGCAAAAGGGAAGATGGGGTACATGCCTTCAAGCCTGCCCAGGCAAATAGAAAAGGAAAGATAATTGGGATGGAAGGAAAGTGCTTTAAAAGAGAGATCAGTTTCGGGGAGCCAAAGAGCCCCATAATGACCAGTGGGAGGTCTTGGTCGGCATTGCAACTCAGGCAAGATGAGGCGCCATGTGAACAGCGTCCAGGGCAGCTGCACCGCGCACAGCTTAGCTGTCCTCTGCGCCTCAGCGCTACCTGCTCTGGCTTCCTTCCTGCCTCTGAGGTGAGGAGGACGCCCACGAGCCACTGCTCCTCATTTCAAGTGGGTGCCAGTTTGATGCTCTCCATTCTGCTCCAAAGGAAGTTCCAACATGCAAATAAGCCCAAGGAAATGAAAAAATGAAACGGTGTGTGACAGTTTCTAATTACTGCATAAAAACAACATATGGAAACTTCATTGTCCATTTCATCTCTCAACACGTACCATCAAGTCAGGCTTCTTTCACTCAATCATCCTCTTGAGCATTTGGACCTGATTTACTTCAATAAGAAAGTTTTTAAAAAATACTTTCTGGTGAGATAATAGTCTTTTTTTCTTTTAAACATCTTGATTGTTGGGAGGTTTTCATAACCTCGCTCTATTTTCCATTTGAGTTTTCTCATTGTATTTTAGATAGTTAATTCTATTCCCTAGGGTTGTTGACAGCCTGGATGGAAGTTGTCCATTCTTCAAAAAGTTTAAATTAACTATCCCTAAGTACCTTTTATAAATGCTTGAATGGATCCCTAATCACTTGTTATTAGAGGAGGCAGGGGGACTGATTCAGCATTTGTAGTGTGCTTAAAGGTTCTAAAGTTAGCATATGAACAGGAGGTCAAAAAAGAAAAATCTAGCAGACAGTGTTTGCTGACCTAATAAACAACAGTAAGGCAAATGAAAAAACAAAAATTAGTGAAAACAGCGTGTTGAGGTAGGAAGACTAGCTTGAAAGTCAGGAGACCCGGAGTCTGGGCCAGGCTTTGCCACAATTCTATCTGTGTGATCCTAAGTGAGGTCTTCACTTTCCTTTTCTTCTGCTTTAAAATAGAATTTAGGCTATCAGATTTCTAAGATTCCTCTCCTCTTTCCTGCATTCTCAGACTATATAGAATGATTTAAGTACTATGTGTTTTCTGTATGGGCCAAACATTGCTTACCAAAGGTTGCTTGCATTTAAATGCTAACCTTGGGGTAAAGTTTAAAAGTCGAGGTGAAAGCAAAGAAGCAAAGCATACATCAAGCGCCCATTTGCTAAAAGCAAAACCATCCAGTTTCTCCTCTCATCCCCCCTGGCCACAGAAGCAGAGTCGGTTAATGAATCAGAAAAAAGCTGGTTACCAGATGTCCTGGCTTATTAACACGCACATCGCATTCTGTAATGGCATTCATGGAGGAAGCTGTGTGGAACTGAGAGATGGCAAAGGAAAAGTTCTCCTCTCAGATGAGCTTCAAAATGTGAGTGTGCTCTGGTAAATTTCAGGAAGGGTGGCTGCACAAGTTCGTTCAAGCCGTTGTCAGGCATTCCACCTGGCGGAAGCTTGCCTGGGTTACAACGAACCCCTTCTCACAGGACATCATGCCTCTCTCAGCCCTTCCTCCTGCCTCTAATCTGTGCAGAACTGCCACCATGAACTCTTATATGTGGAAAGGAAGACAACGATAATAAACTTTGGAGCAATGCAAAGGAAAAGCCAATTCTGTTTGATTGGTTTTCACCACAGCTAATTTTAAAGCCACCCATTGTTCAGCTCTGCAGTCTAATTTTATGTTAATATCCTGAAAGTTGTCAAATCTTGGCAAAACCTATGCATAAATTACACAGAAAGTAGCTCACAGGAGGGGGAAAAGTAATGACTGTCATGGTTAGCCAAATCCATTAATAGTCTGACAAGCAATAACCCAGGATCTCTGGTCAACTGCTGCAGACATCTGTGAAACTTTTGCAATTAGTATCATTTTTTTCCTTTTTCTTTTTTTGGTTGGAAGAGGTATCAGCTGTGAAATAGCATGCACCTGACTGATCATTACCAGCTCTGCCGGTAACGGTTGGGTTTATCGTCTCTCTTGGTTGACCATTGCCCTACTTTTCACAAAAAGCCGCTTTTTCTTTTCTTTTCTTTTTTTTAAAGTAATACCATGTTTCTCAACACAGAGACTGACAGTCCCTGGAAAATGGGTACCAGTGGTGTGTGCCTACTTAAACAATAAAAAATAAGATGCTTAAATCTCTAATTCATCACTGATTTTTCTCTCTGTGCAGTTGGGAAGAAATAAACATGGAGAGACTTGAAACCTCTCTTCAAAGCTGCATCCTAGGTCCTAGGCTTGCTGCTAGATCATCTTATTCTACCTTCTCCTACCTTTTTCCACGTCATTCCTGTACACTTGTTCTATGGGTAAGGGCTTCAGGGTAAAATAAATGTATCTGACTGGTCAGTGTCTGTGCCCTGCTGGTGGTTAAAACATTTTGAATATCGCTCTGTATCTATGTAAACGTAAAACGTACACGCATATGTAATCTATTGCTCATTTTCCCAGAGAAGATTGCTGGTAGAATTAGTTGAATTTCCAAGTATACCTATAAAGGCAACTCAGCTTTTCCCCACAGCTGTTAGAGCTGATGCATGTAGCATAGTGCCGGGAACTGAGTGGATGCTCAAAAATATTTGCTGAATGATTGGCTGGGTGGGTGGATGGATGGATGGATGTTAGCAAGGCACATTCCCATTTATGATCTTGCTATTATAATGCCATTTGTTGATTTTATGCAGAACTTTCTTGCCGCTAAAAATTATTGTCTGCGCACAGGATTTTCTTGGAGAACGCTAATAGAAGACTTGCTCTTCTTAAAGCTTATGGCAATTTGAAATTCCTGCGTTATAGAATCACTTGGTAAACAAACTCTTCCTGAGCTCTCACTTTGTGCCAGGTCCTGTGCTTGAAGAAGGGGATAAGAAGATGAATAAAACACAGTTTTTGGTATCATAGAGCTCACAGAATGTTCAGAGGCAGCCATGGAAAAAGATGATTCCCACAAAACATGGCACATGCTATAATATAGGTTAGGACTTCAAGGAGCAGCATGCTCTATCTGGTATTGCAGGGAAAGGTGTTGTGGTAAAGACATTTGGGCTGGGTCTTGGTAAAAAATGGCCTGGCAGTGAGAGTGAGGAAAGGCTTTCAGGGCTCCAGGTCTGCGTGTATAGAGATATAGAGGAGTAAGATATGGAGGAGGTGGTCAGTGGCTAAAAGCAGGGGGCATGGGAGAATGTGTCAGGAGATAAGCCAGAAAGAGGAGCTGAGGAAGGATAAGAAGTGGCCTTGGTGCCATGTTAGTGACTGCAGAGTTTACCCTACCGGCAACTAGGGATGAATGGAAGCCTTTAACCAGAGAAACAACTCTGTAGTTATTGCCTATGCTGGCCAATAGTAGTGGGGGGCCGGGGGGTGGAGATAGGAAGTGTAGAATCATGATAGGAAAGCTGGTGAGAAAGTTATTTCAATCGCCTCATAGAGAGACAATGAGAAAGGAGAAGAAGCAACAGATTTTGAAGACATCTCTGCAGCAGAACTGTCAAGATCGTGTGATGGATTGCATATGAGAGTAAAATAGATATGATAGAGGAAGATTCTTAGCTTTGTGTAAATGGTGAAGCCTTTAATTAAGACAGGAACACAGAAAGCATCTGGCTGGGGTAAGTGTAGGAGTGAGGGGACTCCAAGGACATTGGGGAAGACAACATGTAAATTTTCTGGAAATCAATCTTTGGAAAATAATGAGTAGCTCTACACCAAACCATTTCCAACTACTGCAGATAAAGCCAACAAATCAAATGAGAACAAAACAAAATCTAACAGATGCTTATCAAAGGCAAACACAATTGGAAAGTCTTCCCTTTAAGGAATAATTAGGAGGAAAAATAATTAAAATATACAAATAGTAAATTAGTCCTTTGAAGTTAAATAAAAAGAGCTCATTAACAGGAAGCTATTTACAGCTTCTGAGTTCTGAGGTTTCTGAACTGACTATAGAATGAAATACTCAACCTGACCTATTTCTTCTTCCTTCCCGAAATATTATAGAAACATTTACCAAATGAAAATGATATTCATAAAATACAAAACCTGCTAAATAGTCATAGTCTTCAATTCAGCAACATGTGTGGATTCCTCTCCAGCCTTGTCAGAACAGAACATACTCCAGACAAACCAAGAAAGAAGGAAGTACCGGAACAATCACATAAATGAATGTCAGTTGTCTGAAAAACAAGTTTGCTGTCATCTCGGGACACATCATTTTTAGAAACAATGACCCATTTGGCAGCCTCGGCCTCGTTCCCATCTCTGAAAGCTTTCCAACATTCCAGGCTTGACTTTAGTTAGGTTTGGGATTTTCTTGTGTATAAATCTTTGGTAAAGCAAGTGCAAAATCTGAATTCCATTCAGTATGATTCATTCCATTCACACTAATTTTTTGTCTCATTGTATTATCCTACCCTTGTCTCACTGCCTCAGAAACCTTGTCTGGGCACTTCATATCAGATGGCAGCAGTGTGGAATGTCTAATTGTTAAACTGTTGAACACGTACAGCTGTCCTAGAGGGTCTGTTTAATAGTGCTGGTCCTCTGGCTTTTGGAAACAGTCTTTGTTATGTGAAGGATATGGCTTTCCTCATTAGGAAAAGTTTCATTTTGGCCCATTCAACATCTGAAGGGCCCTAAATTAGTAGTATTCAAAATATCAAGCTCTTCTTTGTCAGTTTCCGTTGACTTTTTATTGATTACGTGGATTTTATAAAGAGTAAAGAGTTAGGTGTTCCAGAACCCAGAAAATATTCCACCTGTCTCCAAGCATCTGACAGTATCACCCTTCACTGACTTTTGAGACGTCAAATGGTTCTCTTATCATACAGTGGAATTTTCCAGAATATGTGAACTCTAAGTCAAAAGAAATTTTCTGGTGAATTTCTAGTCTGTAGACCTAGATAGGAAGAGATTCTGGGGAGCTAAATGTTTTCCCTCTTGAAAGGGAGGTCAGACCAAGTTTCAGGGGAAGGAAGTGGGGTCATGAAGTGAAAGTGGTGATCTAGTCTAAGAACAGCCTTTTGTTGGGAAACACAGGGCGGCGGTGCCTCGGGAAGCAAAGGAACCCTGTCTTCGGTGAAGGCCTTTGACTTCTGAACTCGCGATCTCTTCATACTTTGTCAGGTTTTCTTCGATGTCAATTGCCCTTTTGTTCATGTTCGCCTCTTAAGCTGATTTGCATTGTGGGGAGACGATGTTTCCCTTCCCCATCTTTTGGATCTTCAGATGCAAATAATCAAAATTATTCCTCCATGTTCTTTGGAGAAATAGCCTAATAGCCTGCTTTATTTTTTTCATTTCATTCAGGTTCACAGTTTCAGTTCTGGTTTTGTTGCTAGGAAATGAATATAATGCTAGCCAACATTATTATAACCAGAAGTAGCTAAGCATATGTATACTGTTCTTCATCTTATAAATCACTTTCCCAACATATCTCATTTATTAATTCAGAATCCTTGAATAATTGTTAATTTGAGACCTTCCAAAGTAATAAATTTCAAAAATTAAATCACTTCTTCCTCAAAAGATAGTTTGTAGCTATTCACATAGGCCAAATAAAAATAATAAAAAGTTAAAAGTTCTTCTTGATAACTAAATTAAAAAAATATTTACTACTTCTTCCTGATCTCAAACATCCTTTAGGAAAAAAACTAGAACTGAAATCTCTCTTTTCAGATTGTAAATGTGAATCTAAATGAAGGAACATTTTGGTTATGTTTATTTAGCAAAGAAGAATTAAGCTCAATTTTCAGCACTCATGAATATTTAGGAAAAAGTGATTATGGGTGGTATTTTGCAACTACATCAATTAACATGCATTCTTAAGTCCATGGATACTTTCAACAAACCAACAACATAGTTGTATGAGTAAACACATTCTTTTGAAAACTTATTACATTTCAAATAAAAATTTTATAGAATATACTACATTAGATTGGATATCACTTTTTCTCTTTAGAATGAATGGACTAATTTATAACTTGCCAGAGGTCAACAAGGCCAAATGCTCTGAGCAATATAGAGACAACCCGTCATGAAATGGCTACAGAGTACAAAGGAGTCATTGATTTATAACGTGTACAATCTTCTGGTTCTCTGCTTTATATTATAGATATGCCTCTATAACCCTTTTATTCCTGGATGAAGTCGGTAAAAGTGGTTGGCATGTAGAGGAAGACTGAGACCCACATTTGGGCCTAGGATCAGCTCTTCAGTAGCTCAAGATTATGCCTCTATGCTCAGATATAACTTCTTCCCCTCCCCACTAAGAAAGAAGAAGGACCAGAGACTGCTAGATGCCATCCAATATCCATTCTCTCCTTCTTCCTCAGGAATAAATTTTTATTTGGATTAGAAATGCAAACAACCTAAAGATTACATTTTTCTTCTTACAGTTAGGTGTGGCCAAATGGCTAAGTTATGGCCCATGAGATGAAACAGTCTTCTGAGGAGGCTGCTTGAAAGGGAGCTGACTCAGCAGAGATATTTAACTTTTTATTTTTTCTTCCTGATGTTTGGACTGAATGCGATGTCACGGATGTGATGAATGTGAATAATGATGTGATGTGATGAATGTGATGAAAGATGTGATGAATGGAGCTCTGGTGGCCATCTGGAATCATGAGGAAAACCTGAGGATGGAATGGGAGCCAGAAAATAAAAGGATCATGGATTCCTGAGGACTGTGTTGCTGTCACACCAGCCTGGACTGACTCACTCCAGATTTCTTCTATTTAACTTTTATCTTTTTGAAGTCACTATTATTACGGGTTTTCCATTACCTGGGTCTAATTCAAGGTGATTAGAGGAAAAATTTTATTTCAGTTCTGCTGCTATTGGGAAGTGTTGTATGATCTTCAGTTTCTCATCTTGTGTAGGATTACAAGTGACAGGACATAATGATAATAATGATATTATTACCATTTAAAAAAAACAATGTGAGTCACTGTTCAAAGTTCTTTTTAGGCTTTACATGCACATACACACACATAGCCTTTTATGGGCTTTTAGGTTAATTATACATAAATATATAATTTTATATATATAAAGTGTAGGTACTATATGTATTGTCAAAACAACCCCGAAGAGTAGGTGATATTATTATCTCTGTTTCATGAATAAGGACACTGATGAAGTTAGGAAGCCACTTGTAAGTGGTAAAGTTGGGAACTGAACCCTGGACCAAAATCTGTGGTCTTAATCACGAAGTTATACTGCCTCCCAGTGAAGGAACTAGCCATCTCTCGAGCACTTTTCTCTCCTAACAATAGTATATTTTCATCTTTTATTCCTTTACCATTGATACTCCTTTGATATAAGGTGGAAACTCCAAAGACTAGAATGTGTATGTATTGATTCCTAGTCCTGTCTTCACAGATTTAATCACAGAGCCCTTGGGGACTTCCAGTTTAGGAGCAAAATGGCTCCTCAGACTCAGTATTGTGAGCCTTAACTGGAGTGGACTCGGGGACTGTAGGCCAACTGGGCGGTGCTCAGTGACAGATAAAGTGGCACATCACTGGGGAAAAGCAACCAACAACTAAGCATTTGTTTCCCAGAATTCTATTCAGGATCTTCTTGAGTAAGGCAGTTATTAACACATACTGATGCTAAAGCAACCCTGGAAAGCTGTACTAAGATCCCTGAAACACCACATCTCTTCAGAGCTATTTTGTCTTCCAACTGTAAAGTGTAAGAGGGCATGCTCTTATTATTTTGTTTAAGATAAAAGAATTAAGAATGCTATGGAAAATGATGGTCTCTTCTCCATTGTTGTTTTGCTTTTTGTTGTTGTTGCTGCTATTTATTTGGCATGGAACACCATCAAAATATACATAGAATAATAGACCATAAATTGGATAAGTCCTTCGTGTCAGTCAGAATATTATAGGCTACACACAGAAAAAAAAATAAGAAAAAAGATCTGCTAATCTCAGAGGCCCCAGTCACGGATGAGAATTGCTGATGTAAATAATCAGGCACGGCACATTAGTCAACATTTTTTTTTTAATCAACTTGCAGCTAGTAACAGTCAAGTGTAAAACCTCCTTTGGCCTCATATGCAGATAAAGTCAAGCCAGAAAAAAATGCTTATATTCCGTGAAGCTCTCAGATATCAACTTAAAAATGCCTGTTGACAGCAGCCTGGTTTAACTCCAAGAGACTAACCATTTCTGGCAACTGAATTTCAAAAGGGAGAAGGGACATGAGAAGGAAGTCCTTCAGAATAGATTCTGGCTGATATCCTTGCCTGAGAAAAGGAAGGTCACTGCCTCATTGTTTGTGGGCACGTGGAGGGAACAGCCCTGACAACATCCTGAGAGTCTGGGGAATGCTTTATGAGGAGTTGGGAAACAAATAGAGAAAAAAGAAACTTAAAGCCTGACTACAGCTTGTCTGGCATCATGAGACAAATATATGGGTTGTCAGGTGTTTCCTTCCTCCTTCTACGTATACCATTTCATATAAACCGTATGAGGACAGTATTTGCCCTCATAATATTTTTCTTTGCTCAACTATGTTTTCATTTTTCTCTTTCAACAGTTCTCTGTATGATATTTCATCACGTTGCCCAGTACCCAAATATTTCAAAATATCCAGGTGCTTGATGGAAGTTTTCATTCTGAAATCTATTGTATATAAAACCATATAATTCCTGCCAGGATCAAATATAAACAAACATAATTGCTACTTTAATGGCTATAGCCAATGCAATTATTACACTGCTATAATTTTAAAAGATTGTTTTTATTCTTTTTATATTTATAAGTTTGGTGCATTTTAGAGACAGCTGGAGGTCATTTTTAGCTAGCTAGTTGTCCTGGGCATGTATAATGGCCTTGATGTTCAAGGTCTTGTCGCTGATATGGGGTATGTCTGTTTTGAACATTAGGATCATTAGTATCTGGCCAAGTTACCTATTCCTACTTTTGAGATGCCACGATATAATCCTGTTTGTCTGTTCCTCTTGAAGGCAAGGATTAAAGCTAGGTTTGGAAGATGGTATGAAGATGGATGGAGCAGACAGAGTTGAATTCTCTGTATTTCTGTAAACTTCTAAAAGACTTTCAACCTCTGCTTCCAGTTACCAGGGATCAATGCCATTATTAGAAATTACCATTGACAGTATAGAGAATTTACTTGGAGCCCTTTGTTTATAGTTTATTTGTTCAAAGTAGCATTTCTGAGATTGTTTTCTTATATCGTTTTAGAAATTCTGGTTACTTCTGACCCAAGAGAAAACTGATTTTGGGATGGAGGGTTACATTACCATTTTGTGGTTCTATATTGCTTCAGTTAGCTTTCTTCAGTAATGACAGCAAAAAGGGAATTTTTTTAAAGGATATAGGGTTTCTCATGGGAATTGAGAGGTAACCAGTCAACCAATTTGGAACAAGCAGGTCCCTTGTCCAGGTGCCACCATTTCTTCTGCCTTTGCCACACTCTGACTGATATTCAAAGTCCAGGGAGAATGAGTTTTATTGAGTGAATTTAGTTCAGAGCCTAATGGAATCTAGTGAAAGGAATAGAATGGAAAGCACCTAGCTTTACCATCCCACTAGAACTGCGTGCCACGGGGAAAAGACAATTCCACAAAGAAAAGAATGCAAAAGGATGGAGAATGGATGCTGGATGGCCAAGAAGAAATTAATGTCCACCTCCCTATTTTTGCTTTTGTGGGAAAGGTGACAAGACTTGCTGACTGTCAGCAGGAGCATATCACAGAAGAAAAAAAAGCTTATTAAAAAATTCAAGTGGAGGGGCTGGCCCCGTGGCCGGGCGGTTAAGTTCGCATGCTCCGCTGCAGGCGGCCCAGTGTTTCATTGGTTCGAATCCTGGGTGCAGACATGGCACTGCTCATCAAACCACGCTGAGGCAGCATCCCACATGCCACAACTAGAAGGACCCACAACGAAGAATTTTACAACTATGTACCAGGGGGCTTTGGGGAGAAAAAGGAAAAAATAAAATCTTTGAAAAAAAAATTCAAGTGGAAGAAAGTGAGTATCTCCATACTAAATACAAACAAAAGAAAATAAACTAAATAAAACAAAATAAACAAAATAAAAACAAGACCTGCCTCTGAGTTGGAGTAGGGCCATTAAATTTTGGTATCATGAACATTTCCTCTGTTTCTTTCCACCATTCTTTCTAACATGAGATTCTGAAACAAAACCTTAGCAAGGAATACCAAGCAGTTCTAAAGGTATTACCTGTTTGCTCAGGTGGTTGCGCTACTGTCTTTTGCAGTTTCATCCATTGTTACTTATTTACTTAAATTTCCAAGCCATGAAGATAGTACAGTTTTAAAGGCTGGGTGGACTTTAGTTAAGTGGAGGGTAGACAACATGGGTTTTGGAAGACCTCTATTGCTACAGAAAGTTGGTGCAGTTGGGGGCATAGAGTAATTCCCAAAGGATCCTTGGTTTCAAACTGAAATGTGACCAGAGAGGCTAAAAGCCCAAGTAAAGAACAAATAGTTAAGAAAAACATTTGATGGAATCATAAGATCTTATGGTCATCACAGAGTCACATCAATTTGGAATGGCTAATACTTGGCTTATAAACTCATTTAATCTCACCCTATACCCAAGACATACATCACCAATCATTCAAGACACTCTGCTACTGACCATCTGCAGAGGAAATTACCCATTGTTTTGTTCTTTCCAAACCCATCTACCATAACACTGTTCTCATTATCTTTCTAAAATTTCAGACTGGATCTCCAAGACTCCTGACATTTTTGCTCCAAAAGCATTTATCCCCGAAGCCATATCCTCTGCTTCAAGTCACAATGGTCTTCTTACTGTTTTCTCAAACACGTCTCCATCATTCACTATTTCGTGACTGTATATATGGTTTCCTTTTTCTCAGCTACTCTGATCTTCTTACCCACTGATGAACTTCTCATCCTTCAAAACATTTCAGCCCCTTTTTATCTTTGACACCTTCCTGAATTCCACCAAACTGAGGTGGTTATTCTTATCCTCTGTACTTCTGAACACTTTGCATTTCTCCCTCTCCAAGATAACTTTCGCTGAGTTTTAGTGTTTACGTCTGTGTTCCTCATTAGACTTCATGCCATTGAAGGGAGACATACATCTTATTCTTTTTCTTTGCCCTAACTTGATTACAGGTTGGCTCATTGTAGATGTTCAATAAATGATTGATTGACTAAATGAATCTCAACTGAGTTTCATGGTCATCCTGCCATAATGCCTGAGAAAGGAGGGGTCTTTTGACTCAGTGTTATATTTTTCTTCCTATTGAAAGGTGTGCATTTTGAGATTCATGTGTGTAGTATATGACCTACCTTCACTTGAAATATTAAATTGAAGTTTGTAACTTTGCTTCTTTTATCTTGCTTTAGCCTAATTTGTATATGGGTCTTTATAAACGTAAATTAAAGTCTTATGCTATTTAGGGAAGCTGAGATTAATCAAAACCTTTGTGCTTTAAAAAGAATATCCATATTTATTATTTGAATTATATATAATTCTGTTTATTTTAACAGCATTTTTCTGGATACAGTTTTGAATCTCATTGACTAAATGTCCATTTTCAACCCTATCTCATCATATAGCACTCACTGGAGTGTTTTATTTAAAAATGCACAAAGGTATCTTATTAAATAATGTCACAAACATGAAGTTCATTATTATGCAAATGCCATCCTTGGAACAGATTTGTTAATTGCAACTCATTTGCATAATTAATGAACTCCCAAATGAATTATGCCTTCGCAGATTTGTGCAGCATTGTTTTAAAATAAATTATAAAAAACATGTCAAAGGAAGAGTGCTTTCTGGGTTCCCATAGCATTGTTTGAAAATTAATTACCAAATGCTTGTCAAATTAAAATGAGTTTGTAGTTTTTACAATATTATTTTAAAATTAATCACAAAATAAAATGTCACTGCATTAAAGTAAACAACTTGTTATTTTCTTTAAAAAGAACTACAAAAATAGCATTTTCACTTCAATTATAATGTTTGGCATAGTGATTCTAGTGCATTCATTTTGTCTTTATACTGTGACTGAACAAAGTTGGTAGTTGTTAGCATGTGAATGTTTTGGTAAATTGAGATTTAATTCAATTTTATTATGTAGTTTATTTTATACGTTTGATGATTAATGCATTGCATATGAACCCGGTATGGGTTTGTTCATGATAAATTGGAGTTTAAAAACATTCAAGGTCACTTAAATCTGTTGAATAAACAGTATTCTCAAGGCTTATTTTATTCGAATTTTGACTTCTGCCAGTTAAAATGATTAAAAGCATATAGCTTGGATATCTTTCTACCTATTCTGACACATAGAGTAGTATAGTGTCTTTCTTCAGTACAGTAAAGGCTTTTGGACATTACTTTCTTCACTCTATGGAAATTCTCTGTTCTTGCACAGAAGGCATGCTCCCCAGTCCTGGATTCTCTGGTTCATGGAAGCCCCATCCACCAGGAAATTAGATGGAAAACACCAGTATACCCAAACAATGATTAGGCCAAAATGACTTCCCAAACAATAGATTTGGTAAAGAGTTTTCAGGAATTAAGGTTTTCGACCAAATACCTTTTCAAAACAATATAATAATAATAATAACAATCCCTGTCAGTGGTATGAGAATATCTAACAGGGAAACACTTACTTCAGAAGAAGTTTTTGGGTTTTTTTTAAACAATAGTATCCCCTCTTTGCTCATCTCTCCTTCTCCCTATCCTCCAAACCAAACCAACTGTCTGTGGTTTATATTCCATTTTGTCAATTCTTGACCATGGAATGTAAATCCATTCTGGAAGGTCTTTGTTTGACATGATTGCATCTATGAAAATTGATAACAACTAGACAATAATTCTTAAGTAAAATGAAAAACTATTTTGCTTTTATTTTTCATTCTGTTGATAGTGGCCTATCTAAATCCCTATGAGCTCTTCCATGATGCTCTTCCTATAAACTGATAACCATAGCAGTCCCTTTTGAAGAGGAATGTTTCTTCTGTTTCATAACTGGTGTGTGAATAAGAACCTGAGTGGCTCATTAGATGCACGGATTTGACCTTTTGCCATCTGCTATTCAATTCTGGCACAGATACTACTCAAACGCTTTAAAACATATGTATATTTTTTTACAATTGACTCAAATATATCTACTATTGTCTAAGCTATGATGATATCCTGTACACATTCCTTTGTTTAAATACCTTGGGGTACTTTAAATTTGACATCCTTTTCTGAACTTCTTTATCATTATGCTTATAAGTACAGGACAACCAGACATCTAACATAGACTGTCTCATGACTAAAATTTTTAGTGGACCGATCCCACATACTGAAAGGATAAGTTAATTTTCATAGACGAGGATCACTCATTATGAGTATCGTTTACTTTGAGAGGACTGCTACTGAAGTAAAGCAGAAGTGTTCTCAGGGAGAGAATTTGATCCACAGTTTATCTTTAATGAAGTCTGCAAAGCAGTTTCAAATATTTCAGTCTTTGGAAAAATTTCATGTTGATGAGAATAAGAGTAAACAAAGACATGATTTTTGTTGATTGAATATCAACCTTTTATGAAGCTTTGTAAGGGTAACCAGTCTACTCTTGACATAACATAATCTTCATGGCCACTCTCTCTTTAGACTGAATTCATTTTGTATTTCATTAGGCAAATTCTAGAAATGTGGGTAGGATTGCTATTCTACAAAATAGATAAAAATCCAGACTTTCTTTATTAAAACTATGGCTTTTAACCTGAGTTTTGATGTCAATTTACATAGAACGTTATATATATTGGACTTAGGAAAGTGTAGTTTTTCTTTTAAATTCTCTTGGAGGCCTTTCTAGGTCCTTCACAAAAGGATGCTACTGTATTTTCTGGAGCCTTTACCAAGCAGCTTTGCTGTCCAGCTCAAGATCAGAGACAATAAAGCCCAAATCTAACTATTCTCTCTTTCCAAGAGTCCAAAGAGAAATCAGTTCAATGTTACTTTGTAAACCAAAGCTATCCTTTAGGCTGCAGTGTCTGGAATGGAAGGTTCTGATGATTTCTGTTCTATTTATCTAAAATCTGTTCCTTTCTTATCGCTTTTTGGAGGATATTTCTAGGCATTAAATAAATGCTATTCCAAATTTGTATATCAAATATATATTTCAAGCTACAAGTTAGAAAAATGTCCATTTCTCTCCAAACAGGCGATGAGTCATTTTTCTATTATCACTGGGGATAAACAGATCATTTTCTCCAGAAATAGTTTTGGAAAATAAATTATCTTATTTCTAATGACAGAAATAATTCTCTAATACTGGACATTTATATAATATTGCATATATTTAAGTAACTAGAAAACTCTGTGTCTTTGATGGAGGGAAATTTCTTAGAAATTGCTCAACATTATATGAGCAAAATAGTTGAATTGTATTTTTTATTTTTTCAATTATATGTCTAGGTTGTGTAGATACATAGGCAGAAAGAATAATAGGCATTCTGTAGCTTTGACAGTAACATAGAATTTCATTTTCTTATTTTTGTGGGTATCTATCCCCCTCTCTGAACGTTAACTTGAGATTGAAAGACTCATAGGCTTATTGAATATTTATGCATATAATTTGAGATCTTTCTTCCCTAGAGTTCAAACTGAAATACGTTGTTGATGTACGTCCACCGTGACATGATATGGCACTCTTTTGCAGTTATTTTCAGTTAGATATAAAATATTAATCCATTTGAGTTTGTGTATAGAATGTATTTGGAGGAGGAAGGAACTTAAAGAGGCATATGGTGACAGAATTTTAATTAATTTATTTTAAAGAGAAGTCATTTTAACTTGAAAGGCAGAAAAGGGCTGTCTCTAATAACCCCTTTTGTGACATAGAGGAGGGAATTCACAGTGACTGCAACTTACAGAGAAAACTGAAATCCCTTTATGGTTTGGTTCCTCTTACTAACCCAAAATGGCTTGAAAAGCAAGAAGCTGAACTTGTGACTTTCCTTTGGATTACAGCCTTTTGCTATTAGAGATACCACTCTGTGCTGGGTTTTGGGGAAGAGAATGTAAAGCATGTAAAGACATTATATCGGTGGTTGGCCCCCTGTCATGCAATTTCAGGTTCCCTTCAGAAGAGAAGTCTAATTCTTGGAATTTAAAGAATTTCTTAAGGCTTCTCTACTGAGACTATCAGGTGACTAATATATATATATATTTAAAGTGACTTCTACCTCAGGGGCATTTTAGAGATGTGAGTATTTAGGATCCTATCTAATCGGTATTGTTGTCCTCTTAAATCATTGGATAGCATCAAGAACTTCTACTAATTTAGACTATGTGTACATTATGAAGACTCTCTGTCTCCAGAGTTTGGCAGTGAAAGTTAATCCATATATTCTGACTCTTAAAGGTTTTTTAGTGTCTTCAATTTGGTTCTATCAACTAAAATGGCAGGGAGTGGGGGAAGCAGATGACAAATCACTGCTCCCTGGAGACACCCATAACTCACTCCAAAATCTGCATACTTGTATTTGAACCTTTCTTGAGTGGTGGTCTCATGATTTCCTATTCTGTGGTCAAAATGGTCAAAATGATTCATTGTCAAGTTCTGACTCTCTCAGAGATAACTTGGATAGGTCTCTTGTAACTTGCACTAATTTAGGAAACTTGGAGCTTCAATTCAGTTCACCTGCAGATCTGTTCAACATTGTATTCTCTACTCTGGGCCCAGTGCCATGCCAGTACTTGGGGATACCCATATGAACAACCTAGGTGCGTCCTCAAGCTGCTGACAGTCTTTGAGGGAAACAGATAATTGAATGGGCAATTGCCATTTGATACAGAAAGTTTAATGATGGTGGTATGTGGAAGGCTGCTAGCATAACCTGGAGAGAAGTGGATCTGAGAAGCCCAGAAGAGGCTTTCAAGTGTTCCAGCATCACTGAAATTCACCCTGCTTAATCCTTAAAAGTCATGTGAATGATCTGACCCAGTATGAAAGTATAATAGCAGAGCTGATGTAAGATTGGTGATTGCTTTGTTCAACACCCCAGCACTGTGCACCATAGGTAAGTGTGGGAACAAAGTTAGAGAATGTTACACTAGTTCACTAAAGACAAACTCAGCCCCAGTTCTGCACTAATCAAACTCTTAAGTCAGCCTATGCGCTTTATACTTAGAAATCCCCAAATAATTCTGAGTGGAAATTTTATGGAGATTTCCTACAGGGTACACCACTGACTTGGTTTTCACTCTGATTGGTCATCACTTCCACTTCTCCTCTCATTAAATGCTAAAGTTCTCCTTTCACAAAATCAAATCAGTGCAGGGTTATATATACTGTTAGCTTTCTACTGAATCTCCATGACGAGGAAATCATAATTGCCTTTTTATAAAGCAATGAATAGCTAAAAATCTATCTCTTTTGGTTCTTAAAAATAAGTGCTAAGTGCGTTACATACTTTATCTCAATTGTAATAATTCTATTCGGTAATTGCTATTATGCCACTTCACAGAGAAAGAATCTGGTTTCAGAAAGGTAAGGGTCTTTGCCGAAGTCATTAGCAAGTAAGTCACACAAGCAGTATTGTATTTCTGTTTCTATGCTTTAACTTCTGTGCGGTATTAGTCATACAAAATAGCCATACCAAATTCCTAAAAACACCACTATCTTGGCATAGGCTTCCCAGAGTCCTTCTATCATATCTAAATATGAAGGAAATTAAAATTCTTATGCTAACACAGTATGACCTGACATGTCTTTGATATTCAGAAATTCACCAAAGGTGCTAGCTATCAATTTTCACTCAGTTCTCTCCTCAGTATGGAACAACAGCAACAAAAAATAAAACTAAAATCTCCAGCCTTGGCACATTTTTCCAGTGAAGAATACCACCAGGTATTCTTTGTGAGCCCAGCCTAGAGCTCCAAAGGACAGCATGAGTGATGATTCATTCACATATTCAGCAGATACTTATTAATTAACTACTGGGCATGTGGACTGCACCAATGAACAGATGAGCTTATAGTCCATGTAGAGGAGGCAGATCTGAAAAAATATGTAGACAACAGTGTTTCAACGGTGAAGTACATACAAGTGGTTTGTCTGGGCTTCCCTGGAAAAGTGACATAAAAGCTGAGATCTCAAGAATGAGTAGGAGTTAGTGAGATAAATATGAAAATGAGGTAGGAAAAAGATGGAAACTGTATTGAGAAAACTGGACATTTGAAGACATTTCAAGGAGGGAAAAACTATGATGTAACTATAGTTCATGATAAATCTGGTATAGTTGGAACTAAGATATCCAACTAAAAAAAGAGATTGGAGAGATGGAATAATAATAATAACAGCTGATATAGATCTGGTACCTACCAGAGTGGGATGCCTTAGTCTCAGCATATTGCAATGTACTATCTCATATAATATGTATAACAACCCTATGAGGGAGATATTATGAGTATCCCAATTTTACAGATGAAATAATTTGGCCATGGTCATATGGTGAGTAAGTGGCAGAACTTTGAACCCAAGTCTTTTGATTCTAGAGCTCACAGTGACCTCTACTGCCTTCAGATTACGATGGGCGTTTTAGGGAGTAAGAATTTTAGTCTTTATCCTGTGGCCAGGATTCTCAATGTATGCTCCCCATCACAGAACTACTGAATTAGAAACTCTGGAGCAGACCCAGCAATCATGATTCCACAAGCCCTGCAGGTGATTCTGATGCTCCTTAAGTTTGAAAACCTTTGCTATAGGTCTTGAGAAATCCTGCAACATTTTTAAACAGAGAAGTGATTTAGACGATGTTTCCTGAAGGTTGATCATTCTTATCTACATACCCAAAAGGGAAATCATGGGGTTAGGTCTAATAATTCTGTCTTCAGAGTGAAGGAAGACTTAAGCTTTCTCATTTCCCTCTCTGCACCTACAAAGTCACATACGTACTCTGCCTGACTTACAGAGAATGAGGTTAAAAATAAATGCTACTAAAAGTGGCAGGACTACAGAGTAATGCAGCCTTCTGTTAGGGAGCCTTAACCCGACTGCTGAATTGAGAGAGAGAAAAATATCCTTTGTGATCTTACTGCAAGAAAAATGCCACTAATCTGACAGTTGTGACTTAGATAAATTTTAATCCATCAGACTTGCTTAGTTTTATGGGCAAAAAGAGTGCACATGTAACAGTTATAGATATTATTTCTCATTCCCTTTGACCAAAGGATATTTTTCACTAAGAGTAGCTGCAGTAATAATAATTATATATATATATATATATTTTCCAAAATATATTGTATTAGAGTTACATAAAATTTTCACTCCTCTAGAAAGGAGCCAAATCATAAGATGAATAAAAATCCAATAACTCTGCCTTTAGAAAGTCACATTCAATGTCAGCTATAGAAGGATTGCCATAGAGTAGTAATCCTCAATTTGCAATCATTTTGTTTCTTTTCAACTAAATTACATCCATTTTGTTACCTTGTAGAAAAGACTTCTTTCCCTACCATTTTTACATTTTAATGCCCTTTAATCTGACTTTTAAGGATTATATTTAGAATACTATGACTTATTTACTGAAACTTCAATCAACCTAGAAACCAGAAATGTGAAAAGCTTTTCTAGAAAACATCCATTTAAAAGTTGATTAAAAATCACTAATGTGAGGGGCTGGCCCCGTGGCCGAGTGGTTAAGTTCGCGCGCTCCGCTGCAGGCGGCCCAGTGTTTCGTTGGTTCGAATCCTGGGCGCGGACATGGCACTGCTCGTCAGACCACGCTGAGGCAGCGTCCCACATGCCACAACTAGAAGAACCCACAACTAGAAGAACCCACAACGAAGAATACACAACTATGTACCTGGGGGCTTTGGGGAGAAAAAGGAAAAAATAAAATCTTTAAAAAAAAAAAAAAAATCACTAATGTGAAAATGACTAAAAATGTACATTTTCTCAAGGACACAAGCTAATAAATATCTCAAAAACTAACAGAACAAATGACTGGCTTTCCATTTAACTTAACCTTGAAATAATTTTGAGGATAAAAAAAGGGTTTAATCTTATGCCCATCCCCACCCCAAATTAGTGTGTGAGTAAAGAAAGAGAGATTTCCTCTTTTAGTTTAATGGCCAGGGTTCAACTCGCTGTGTTTTATTTTTAATTCAAGGAAGAAAATGCAGGCTTTTATATATATATATACACACACACACACACACAATTTTTTATTAAAAAACATTTAATATATCTTATGTAATGTTTCTTATTTAATATGTCAAATATCTCTTCAAGCCAATCTAATAATTTGATAAAAAGAATTTTTCTTCTCATTAACTAATGGCTATGTAACAGTAGGGAGAAGAGAAATGACTGCTTGCTTCCTTCCCACTGGAGACTTCCTTCTCTCTCTTATCCTCTCTTTTTTTGCTTACTCTTACTAGTTCTTCAGGACTCAACCTTAACACCATTTTCCCGATCATCCTTTCCAGACTGCCAACCCCATTGCACTTTTCCCACCAAACCAGGATAGATTCCTTTAAGCTCCCATAAGTTTTCTGTACTTCTTTGCTGCATTTATAACAATTGTAATTAAAATAGTAAAAATCAGTAGTTTAATGTCTAAATCTCCTCTAAAAGTGTAATTTCCCTTAGGACAAGAAGCATTTTTGACTTGTTCCCCATCATATCTCCAGCAAGCAGCGGAAGGAGGAGAGGAAGGCAGGCAGGAAGGAAGGACCCTGCAAGGTAAGGGCTCCAATGGCAAAAAGAGAAGCACAGACCCGTGTCCTAAGCTAACTTTCACAGGACTAAATACCATTGCATTTGGCTACATGAGCTCAAAGCACTCTAGCTTAACCAATTTCTCCACGTTTAGGCGAACTACCACAGTATAATTAGGTGAATTATGTTTATCAATGATAAGGGAAAGGAGATAAAGTTATCCGTCTTAATTCAAGGTGACTAAAATGTATTTTGGAAATTATCGCATGAATAAAGAAACCTCTGAAGGAGGAGACACATTGAGGATACCTACTCAGGAGAGCCAGAGAAGAGTCACTGGGCTGAGGGGAAAACAGCACAGTTGATCTACATCATTAACGCTTGAGTGTTTCCAAGTAGAGACCACTATGATCCAGCGTGCTGCTCCTAAAGGAAGTATGCCAAAGATAGAGTGAAATGAGGCCCATGGAGAACATGCCTGTATCAACAGTCCAGCTACCTTGCCTGTTGCTGCTTAGAGGTGCCAGGAGTGCACGTTGCTTTCACAGCCAGGATATCAGCTTTCACTCAGAATTTTATCAATCAACTTCTACTGATCATCTCTTCAACTACATTTAACGAATATTTATTGAGTACCTACTATGTGCCAGGCGGTGCTCTAGTTGCTTAGGATATGCCAGGAACAAAATAGAAGCAACAGATGTGAAGCACTGTTCTGGGACTTACAGTAACTAACAAATACAGATACTAACTGACAATAAGTACTAAAATGTATAAAATGTGATCCATGCTCTTGAGGAGTTTACCATCTTGAATGAGGGGAAGGGCGATAAAGATGAAAATGGTATCCTACCACATGAGGTAGCACACAATGAGTGTTAGAATGCTTGACACAGAGACTCAAGCATTTCAGATGTTGAATACATGGGTTTGTCAGAGAAGAGACCACTTTGAACTTGGGATTCGTGGAAAGATTCCTGAAGAGCTCAGTTCTAAGTGGGTCTGAGAGCCAAGTTTAGAAAAGCAGAGAAGGGGACTTGAGGAGGAAAGGGAAGGATGGATGCTCTGGAAAACTTATGTACAAAATCTTTTCTTGAAAACCATGTACTGTCTACATTTATCAATTGAACACGCGCTGTCTGCTGGATATTATAATATACTCTGTAATGTGTACTGTAAAAGAGAAATTTCACCCTCAAAGTTTTAGGGACTAGTAAGGAAGTTGTAAAAGTATACGTTAGTCACTAAAACATGAAGTGGAAACTTTTAAGAGTCATAAATATGAGAGGGGCAGATAAAGTTCTACAGCAGTTTAGGCGGGGGAGATATCACTTATAGCTGATTATCAGAGAAGGTTTGATGGAAAACAGTTGCCATTCAAGGGGGCCTTACAAGATATGAACACATGAATGAGAAAATGACTTAACGGCAGAGGCAGGAAAGGAGCCTGATGAACAAGTGGGAGAGATTAGAATGTGGGAGGGTCATTTCAAAGGTTATTACAATAGTCAAGGTAGGGCAGTCTAGGTAAGGATCCAGATATTTGTTGATTGATTTTATAATTGGCCATATCAACTGTCTTGTTCCTCTACCATCTCTAATAAATTGTTGTTATATTGTTTGAATCACCAAATCGTAACATAACACAAAATTTCCTTTGTTAACCTTTAACATTTACATCCTATTAGTTTTCTTGCTTTAATTTTGAATCTTTAAGTATTTTTGAATCCACATTTCTTCATCAGATTTGATTATTGTCTTTATTAATGTTTAATATTATTCTTATTGTTACGACATGATTTTTGACATGCATTCCCTTAAATAGTGGTCACTGCTCATTTTTATCTATTTTCACCTTGTTTGCTGAAGCCCCTGCATCTGCGGCTTCTCTGCACCCGCTCCCAGACTTAGCATGTTACGTGTATATTTCTAATGGTTTATTTTATAGCTTTATTGTATATGGTGAGTTATTAGGTTAATATAATCAGAATAAAATAATATTGAAATATAAAACTCTACTAGAATTGTATGCTAACCATCCCACGTTCTGTCTCTGACAGTGGCACCAAAGAGAATTATGTGAAGTAGCTGATTTTCCTCTCTGAAGCCAACTTCAGAAAGTTAAGGATGTACTTGAAACAGTATAGTTTTCCGCCATACATTTTTTCTCTGAAAGGGTCTGATGTGTACTACATGAATAGTGATGTGAGGGT
The DNA here is from genome assembly GCF_021613505.1 of Equus quagga. Classification (NCBI taxonomy): domain Eukaryota; kingdom Metazoa; phylum Chordata; class Mammalia; order Perissodactyla; family Equidae; genus Equus; species Equus quagga. Next base: position 119,524,513 of record NC_060270.1, on the reverse strand, counting down.
GACCTTGGCAATGTGTGAAGGCAGCAATTTTTCGGCAGTGCACTAAAATCTTTGCTAGTCTCAGAATAAATTATGTCCCCATCTGTGTATGTCCACAATGGTAGGATATCTGACACAAAGGGGGGAGGAATTGAGTATGAACTGAGCAGAAGTTTAGAGGGGAGGACAGGGCCTTACTACTTGGATCCCCTCTGCCTCTCATGGGGCCCCCACTATGCAAAACAGCCCTAGAAAAGCCAAGAGGAAAATGAATGGAGGAAAACATGGGATTCCCTACTCTCTCTGTACATCCATTCTCTAATTCAAAAAACACATATTGATCACCTACTTGGTGCTGGGGACATAAGATGAGTTAAACTTCTGCCATGGACCTTGACTGCTTGCAGCCGATAATTTAGCGGGGGCGACAAACATGAAATGAGTCATTATGAGTTATCATATCATTACAATTGTGACAAATGCTACAAAGTGGAAGTGCAGAGTGCTTTAAGGGAGGATGACCAGAGTACCATGCTGTGGCAGCATCCATCCTCAGAAGAGAAGAAAATAGAGCCACTTTTGTTTAAAGTATAACAATTACTATCTGAATGCATTATAGAATTCTGTTATCTCAGGGCCACAGTGGGATAGATGATATCACAACAATGGCAAGGAATTTAGAAAACTTTGGCCACATGATAAACGATGCATGAAATGTTATTGTAAAGATGACAAGGAATCCCTGGAATTTTTCCTCCACAATCTTTCAACAATATATATTTCCCACAAAAAGAAGAAAATCTCGTGTGAAATCTTATGCACCTGTGTGGCTAGTCAATTATTCACAAAGCATCATGGATCTGCTATAGATTTTCTCCACCTAATTCCGTTAGACAGTCAATTTGTAATGCTAAGCAAAATGTGCACAGGAACCTTAAATATAGCATTGCAGTATTCTCTGAATATCCATTTATTCACTTACTGTGAGATATTTAGAAGAATCAGATGTGCACACACATCATCTTAGCACATGTCCATCTGTTATCTAGAACTGCCAATAAACGTATCGCTTAAACAGTAGTGGTTAAGAATAGAGACCCTGATAATGAGAGAATCTAGGAGTAGATCATACAAATGATCACAGGGATACACAAAGATAACTGCCAGAACAGCCACAAAAAACATGATAATAGGTGCAACTCTTGACTACTTAGTCATATGCTCCATTTCTAGGGATTCTTGAGGTAATTTGTATTGTTTAAATTCTTTCCAAATAAATGAGAAGAAGAGGAGTTAGCAATCGTACACCACCAGAAGTAACTGAATCCTACAAGACAAAATCCAGATTTTATGAGCCCCTTTCCCTCACCCCTTGGAAGTGAAGGCTACTTTTGCTCTTTACACAATAGGTTCATCAAGGCTCTTTGGTTGCATTTGCTAAAAAACTGAATCTGGATATATTATTCTTGCTAGCATTCTTGAACTCCAAGCACCTCTAGCTGATATTCCTTTCTTAGGCTATAGCAGGTTTGTGAGAGGGGCCCTGGCTTAGTCAGAAAGGTAACTCTTCTTGTCTGAATTAGGGTCTCTAAGATGACAAGTGCAAAAGCAGAATTTTGGGGAAGTTCCCTGTTCTTGCTATACCTGCCAGTATGATCAGAGTAAAAAACAGAGCAAGAAATCCCTTCTCAAAAGCACCCATAGTCCCGGGGGTCTCCAGACAGAAATAGATGTGCTTCTGGCTTTGCGCTGCAGCAGAAATAAACCAAAGGAGCAAATGACACGTCTTCCACAAAAATAAAAAGATTCCCATTGCATAACACTCTTTCTATTGTCATCCCAAATTACCATAATATATAATATATGTATAGTGGTTTTCAGAGCATAGGGATTTTCACTACCACATATTAGCTCAGTTCTGTTCCCACATGGCTGGAGTTAGCCACACATCCACCCTACACTTGGGCAGTAAACCTCCTTCCAAGTTGTTAGAGCACTAATCCCCATATTCTTTGTCAAATAAAAAACTTCTTATCTGATGAGATTGGAACCCACAATTACTTGTTTAACCAAAAAAGTAGGTTAAAGCTGGACATCTTAAAAAACAAATACACATAGATCTTAACATATTAACTTAAGAAATATACTCATTCATTTGCCAAACTTCAAATGTAGGGCCAAGATCATTTCTTTGGTGTGGGGCCACTGGCTGGAGATCTGAGTCGATCTTTTGCACAAACAAATCCACATGCATCCTCAACATGTGCCAGTAATTCCATTTTGTTTGTTTTGTTTTTATATCTGAAATGAGAACTTAAAGACAAAGACGAAGCAATTCAAAGCAGAATCTATCTAGATTTTTCTGATGTTTTCCCAATCTTTTCTGTTTCTTACCTGCACTTAATCTGAAAGCAGTGTTAAAGACATTTTCAGAACTTTCCAAAGCATTAAATTTAGCGTTCACTGAAATAAAAACTCTTTTTACAATTACATCTTTTGTTTATTTCATAATTAAATTTTATAATTTCAAAATGAGAAACATGTGGCATAGAAAAGTTTGAGAATAAACACAACTGACTCGTGTTAAGAATAAAACTCATAAAGTGGCAGCGGAGGTGTGCTTATCCTTGAGAAAAGCATATTTTCACAAACATCTGGGTGCCGTGGGGCAGAAGGACTGGACAGAGTGAGCAAGTCCAGCAAGTTGATCGAGGGAGGGGTCTAATAGGAGGACACCCACGGTATTTGTTATATCCCAGGTGCTTCTCAAGAGTTATTGTTGGGCATAAATTAGAACCAAATTTATTTAAAAATTATTTGATATTTCCTCATTGAGTATAAGTTTTCAAAACACAACATTTCAGTCCTATTGCTCACCATGGCCCAATGCCCCTATTCATACAAGGAGCACCAGCAACTCTGCTGGCCAAAAAGTAGTAGACCCTGGCCTGTGTGGTATTACTTTAAGAGCTCCAGGAATACTCCACATTGCACCCGAATATTTTCCTCACCTGCTATTGATACCTGTCAGTCTTCTACCTTGGAAGCTTTATTCACTTAGTCCAGAGATTCTCAAAATTTAGGGGACATAAGAATTGCCAAATGAACTTGTTAAAACGCAGATCATAGGCTCTGATTAGAGATTCTGACCATGTAATAATGGGGGAAGCTCAGGAATCTGCTTCTTTAACAAGCATCCCAGGTAATCCAAACACCTCTCTTAGAGCTATTCTGACAAACAAAACTTTGAACGCTATTCAAAGTATCATCATCAAGGATGATGCCCTCTGTCTTTTGACTCCAGCCATTCTTGACTACCTTCGGTTCCTGAACAAACTAGAATCTGTCTCTCTTTAGGAGCTTTATATAAACCATTCCCCCTCCAGAAATGATTTTCCTGTACTTTTTGGACTAACTCCAACTTCTTCTTCAAGTGTAAACATCATTTCCCCAGGGCAATTCCCTGCCTCTGTAGACTAGGTTCACAGCCCCTGCCATACACTCCACTGCCTCCCTTCCCTCTCCTCTTTAAACATGTACTGATTTTGTTCAGTGTCTGTGTCTGTCTTTTCCCACTTGCCCCTACTTCCAAATCATGCTCTCCATGAAGGAAGAAATCATATTCGCCTTGGTCACCATTACATCCGAAATACTCCTTGTGGTGCTGGGCAGTAAGTGGCCACTCGGCATTATTGAATGAGTGAAAACAATGAATGAATGTTAATATGCAAATCTCTTCATGAGAGGCAATATTACCCGCAATTCCTCATTTAGCTGCCAATTAGATCCATTGCTAAGAACAGGGTTTAATAGGGAAGAGGATATTTATTTTTGGAAAGAAACAGGAGGCTGTGAGATTAAAAATGGCTCACACTTCAATTTGCTCTAGAACTGAATTGAGAAAAAATGCTACTGCCTGTGTTGAACCCGGGTGTAAAGACCTCATCCATTCAGTGCTCATGTATGGTCTGCAGATCACTGATGACTACGTATCCTTATCAGTACATGTTCTTATTAAGAATTATTAAACACTAACCATGTCAGGGGATTGGGAGAGGCTCATGGAAATCACCCCCTGAAGATCTTGGGGGAAAAAATGTGATGCTTAGTTAGAGATTAGTTCACTGAATGGGGCTCTGCCATTAGATTCTGAGGCATTCAGTTGTAGCTATTAGCATGATTAGCCAGAATAGAAAAAAAAAATGGAAAAAAATTATTTTCAATTGATCTTTATTCATGAAGCCATCCAATACCATTAAATACTGAGGCAATACACATTGCCTACTGAGTTCTAGGTAAAATAAATAAAACAAGGCCCTGTCCTCAAAAGGTTTTTAATCTGGTTGGTGATTGCATCAGATGTTTAGGAAAATAATGATTATACAACAGTAGACATCTGTTACGTGTCTGTGAGGTTCAGTTTATCCATACTGGGTTCACTCACGTGTCTGAATGTAATCTGGGAGTAAACTAATCCAGGCTGGTCTTGGCTGGATCAACTTGGCTCCGCTTCATGTGTCTCTTGCGCTCATACTGGGATCAACAGGCCAGTCTGGGACCGCGATTTACAGCAATGCTGAAGCACAAAAGAATAAACCCCATCTCATAAGTGCTTCTTCAAGTCTCTGCTTCCATCACATTCACTGATATCCCACTAGCTGAAGCCAGGCACGTGCCTGGACTCAGAATCAAGAGGCAAGGAAAATACTTCACCTCTTGATAGGAAAACTGCAAAACCACATAGGAAAGGACGTGGATAGGAAGAGGGGAAGAAGAATGGCGGCAATTAATGCAATCTACTACAGTAGTATAAACAGCGAAACAAAAGATTAGTATCCTGTAACAAACGTTGAGTGTCAGGATCAAGCAAATTAAGTTTATTTCTTTATTTTCACATTCTGTTTTAGCACAACTCTAGTGACCTATTTTAAAACCACAGCAGCAAGTCAATATGTTTGCTTAAGCTTGCCTACTTGGTCAAATTTAAGATCTATCTGAAGAAACAAGAACTCTCTACAAACCCTTGAATCTAAAGTTTGCTTAACCTTAGGAAAACATCAAGCAGCAAGAGTTTTAATAGCAGGGGATAATATTTATGGAAGAAAAGTGCCTTAATGCTATTTTAAAGCTACTAGGTATTAGAATACCACAAGGAGGTTGCTCTGAATCGTGTTTCTATTCTTTATTAAGATGCTTTGTGTAATTAGTAGTGTTTCTATCAGAATAAATAGTAATTTGGAATTCATCCAAATTAAACACCCAAATGAAAAGGGAACATTAGTGGTGAATAGAATGTTAAAAGAGTCAAACTTCTCTAGGGTAGATATGTCTGTGCAAGTCGGCACAATTTAAATCAAATCTGTAGAATCCATGTGGAGTAAAGCAGAATAAATAGAGAAGTCTGTGGGAGGAGGAACCAGGAACTCTGACAGACTTCTAGCCAGAAGGGAAATTCACTTCCAGTTTTATGAAAACTCTAAAAATCAGACTGCATTCTGTATACACCACTGTGAAATTTACATTGGCATCTTAAAAAATAAAACAGCAAATATATGTAAAATGAATCATTATTCCTTTTTTCTTGCTTAGAATCTTATAGTTTTGACAAAGGTGGATGCTACAAAATGGAAAAAGTAACTTTATCATATAATAACACTGGGACTACGGGACTTCTATAGGGAAGGCTGGTTGTGAAAGCATTTCCAATATCACTTACCTTAAGTATTCAAGAGAAGGGACTAGGCCGCATCACCTGGATCTAATTTGTTACTATGCCGCCAGCACCATCTTGCTTCAGTGTCTGTTTGTCAGAGAACAATGAATTGTCATGCCCACACACAGCCACATTGCATCTAGGTAATGGTGATTGGTCTGTGACATTCAAAATTAGTTCCATACAATGTCTAGGAGAAAGTGAACATGGCAGTCCTGGCCTACGCCTACCATAGTGGCACATAATTGCCGGCTTTGGGTAATATAAATAAATATAGATATTAAGACCTTATCGGCTCCTACAAAATACTTCACAAAAGAAGAAAGGCAGGTGGCAAAACAAACACACATAAAATTTCCCAACATCATTAGTTACTAATTAGAAGCACAATGAGATACTACTACACATATACTATATTAGCTAACATTTAAAAAACTGAAAATGCCAGTGTTGGCAAGGATGCAGAGCAACTAAAAGACTCATACATTGCTGATGGGAATGCAAAATGGTACAGAAACGTTGCAAAACAGGCTAGCAGTTTCTTGTAGAGTTCAATATACACCTACCATATGACCCAGCAATTCCACTTCTAGATGTTCACGCAAAAGAGAAAAAGACATCTGTCCATACAAAGACCTGTATGAGAATGTTTACAGCGCATTTTTTTCAAAATAGCCAAAAACTGGAAATAACCCAGATGTCCATTAATTGGTAAAGAGATAAAATTGTGGTATATCTATAAAACTCAATATTCATCACTAACAAGAACAAGCTACCACCATGCGCACCAGTGCTGATGAATCTCACGATCATTATGTTCAGTGAGAAGCCAGTCACAAAAGGCTATATACTTTAAGATTTTATTTACGTGAGAATCTGGAAAAGGCAAAACTATAGGGAGGGAGAACAGACCAGATATTGCCACCTGTTGGCAGAGGTGAAGAGACTGACTACAAAAGGCCATGAAAGACCTTTTTTGGGGTGATGGAAATGTCCTGTGTCTCAATTGTCATGGTGGTTACATAACTGGTTACATTTGCCAGAACTTATCAAAGTGTAAAACTGAACATGAGAATTTTACTGTATAAAAAATATATGTTAATACGACCTTAAAAAAAGGCAAGAAGGAAAGAAACAATGGTAGCTTAGACCAGGGCCAAAAGAGGAAATGAAATGAAGTGAAGGAGTAGACAAGAGGTTGACCAACATAGGGACATAGGAGGCTCCCAAACTCCGCTCCTCCCCATGGACATACTGAATGTACAGCTACACACAGAGCAATTCCCTCTGAGAGAAATCCAGAAACTAGCTGAGCAACTCCTATACATTGGGTGAATGAGACAATACCCATGAAATAGGAAGGAAAGGCTGAGACACACTCTCGCCATAAACCCCACCCTGGGCACAGTACCATTCAATGCAGAGGGAACTCCTAACTGCCAGCTTCTCTCTGAGGAGTGAAGGGTTTGGACCTCACACTTAATACCCTTAATTTTTAAGACTTCCATCAGAAGGCATGGGTTCCCAAAACAGATAGCTCTGAAAGGTAATGAAGTTTCCATCCACGAGACCCACAAGACTATAGCAAACAAAGGAGCTGTTGTTAATAGGCATGTAAGCCCTCACCACAGCTATTCTCCCAGGGTCCGATGCAGAGGGAGCAGACCAAATCACCCACCTCCTGGGCATTCCTGAAAGGGGCCCATCTGAATACTTTGCAAGTGGCTGACTGAAGGTCTGGCTTCTAATTTAGCACACTTCTAGGGGCTGGCTGCGATCCTCCCCGGAGCCCAGGGAAGTCAGGGGATGCCTCCCCTGCCATCTACCTGTAGCCTGCTCCAAGTCACCAGTAGCTCCCTGGAAGGAACTTGTACATAAGTCTGCACCCCAGCTTTTTGCAGCTACTTCCCAAGAGACAGGCCTCCAGATTGCCTGGTTCTGATCACCAATGGGGCTTCCATACATGCGTCCCATGTATAGAGTAACCTCCTAAACATTGGTCTTGGCAATGATCTTTTGGATTTGACACCAAAAGCAAAGGCAGAAAAAACAAACAAGTGGGACTTCGTCAAACTAAAATGCTTCTGCTCATCAAAGGAAACCATCAACAAAATGAAAAGGCAACCTATGGAGTGAAAGAAAATATTTGCAAACCACATATCCAATAAGGGGTTAATATCCAGAACATACAAGGAACTTATACAACTTAATAGCAAAAAAATAAATAACCCAATTAAAAATGGGCAAACGACCTGAATAGACTTTTCTCCAGAGAAGCCCAGTATCACTAATCATCAGGGAAATGCAAATCAAAGCCACAATGAGATATGGGATCACACCTATCAGGATGACTATTATCAAAATGATAAGACATAACAAATGCTCAAAAGGATATGAAGAAAAGGAAACCCTTGTGCACTATTGGTGGGAATGTAAACTAGTACAACCACTATGGAAAATAGTATGGTGGTTCCTCAAGAAATTAAAAATAGAATTATTACATGATCCAGCAATCTCACTTCTGGGTCTATATCCAAAGCAAGCCATTATCTTGAAGAGATATGAACTCCCATGTTCACTGCAGCATTATTCACAATAGTCAAGGCATGGAGACAATCTAAGTGTTCATTGGCAGATGTATGGATAAAGAAATGTGGCATATGTATATAATGGAGCATTATTCAGCCTTAAAAAAGAAGGAAATCCTGCCATTTGTGACAACATGGATGAAACTGGAAGGCATTATCTAAGTGAAATAAGCCAGGCAGAGAAAGATAAAAACTGCGTTCAATCTCTTACATGCAGAATCTAAAAAGAAAAAAAAAAATTGAACTCACAGAAACAGAGGGTGGAAAAGTGGTTGCCAGGGCTTGCGGGGTAGGGAAATAGGGAAAGTTGGTAAAAGTATACAAACTCAGCTAAAAGATAAATAAGGTCTGAGGATCTAACGTATGGCATGGTGACCATAGTTGATAGCACTGTATTGTAGAGATGAAATTTGCTAAGAGAGTAGAACGTAAATGCTCTCACAAAAACAAAATGGGTAAATACGTAAGGTGATGGATGTGTTTTTAGATTAGAAGAATCCTTTCACACTGTACACATTTATCAAATCATCATGATATACACTTTAAATATCTTATGATTTTATTTGTCAATTATACCCCAATAAAACTAAAAAAAAAAAAAGGGAGTGAATCGATGATTCTTATGTTTTGGATTGAGTAACTAAAATCAAATAAGATAATATTTGTAAAGAATTTAATACAGAGCCTGACAGATAGTATGGACTTAATTAACTCTTTTAAACTCTTGTCATTTTTAGTTTGCCTAAGGAAAAGTTTTTTAGTAAAGACAGCCCAGTATGAACAATACTGAAGAACTAGCTACAACTAGCATTAGAGAAGCTTAATTTTGTCTCTTAAGATTAGTATAGTTTTTGCTTCCTTTTTAACAAAGCTTTGTAGAAGAGCATATAAAATGTCTATTATTAATCACTTCCTCCAACAGATAATCATTGAGTGGCAGACATCATGCTACATTTTGGGGATATGATCTAATAGTAAATAAAATACCATCCCCACTCTCAACAATGAACTTGGAACATAGTAAGTGAGATTTACAGGTAAACATGTAATGACAAGAGAGGGGACACCTACTGTAATAACTGACCCCTCACCAGAGACTAAGGGATAGGCAGCCAGAGAGTTTTTATTATGGAAATTCTAAGTAAGCTGAAGATCTAGTGGGTAATTATGAGTACACTGGAAACAGCAGGTGATATTGGGGTTGTGGGAAGATGGGAGGGAAGAACATTCTAGGTGAAGGGCAGAGTTTGTTTGAGAGCCCAAACACAAATGGTGCCCTGGTGCATTCCCAGTGTTTCTACAGTTAAGGATGGAGGACAGCTGGAGCTGCACAGAGTGAGGCTGGAGAGGCAAACAGGGTCCAGGATAAGTTGGGCTTGGTAAACCATCCTAAGAATTTTAAACTTTACCCTTAGGACAATGGGAAGCCATTGAAGCGTTTTAAACTAGGAATGATCTATTCTGATTTGCGCTTCAGGAAAATTACATTGGCTTCAATATGGAGTACTGGAGAAGGGGACAAACCAATGGAAGGACTAACAGAGGTAGTGTAGTGGGAATGGGAAACGTGAAGGATTCAACAAACTCTTGTGAAGGAATAAAATTCATGGACCGATTGGACATCAAGCCTGAAAGAATGGCGATAAGCAAAAATAATGCCCATATTTCTGACTTAGGTAACTTGGAGGATGATGATGCTAATTATTAGAGCTGGGACACATTCGAGAGGGAGGCTGTTGGACGGGGAGATGATGAATACATTTTGGGGGATCATACTATAAAAATGTGAGTCATACGATATACCAAAGCTTTTTTTTTAAGTAAAATTTTCTTATCTTCTGAACTTTAAATCCCATAATGTTAAAAACCTTTAAACTTCTTACTTTACAAATTATTTTCTTCCTAAGTCTGTTGGCATATTTTTATTATCGGAAATGGATACAAAGGACGTTGGAAGCAAAAACCTCTTTTTGCAAAAATGGTGATTCATGGCTCACTTTCTTCCTCTTTCTTTTTGTGCTCATGAAAGAAATCAGCCACATATCTGAGTTTTAGGCTGAATCAAGTTTTACCTTCCTGAAAATTGCTCTCTTTTTTCTTTATTCAACTTTACCCATGACTTTGTTTCCTTTCTGCATAGCTTTGCAATTATTGTAATGTCCTTCTATCTGAGGACAGAGATTATGCTTAGTTATTTCAAAGTACCCAAGTGCCTTGGAAAATCCTATAAATTATTTGAGTACTTAATCAGTATTTGCTAAATGACTAAGAAGTCCATATCCTGGACTTGCTTATCTAATAATTTGGCTTCAAAAGTGATTCCATTTTAAAAAATATTCACAAGTTATTTATCTGACAAAGGGTTAATCTCCATAATATACAAAGAACTCACACACTCAACAATAAAAAATCAAACAACCCAATTACAAAATGGGCAGGGGACATGAACAGACACTTCTCCAAAGAAGATATACGGATGGCCAATAGACACATGAAAAGATGCTCATCATCACTAATCATCAGGGAAATGCAAATCAAAACTACACTAAGATATCACCTTACACCTGTTAGAATGGCAAAAATATCCAAAACCAAGAGTGACAAATGTTGGAGAGGCTGTGGAGAAAAGGGAACCCTCATACACTGTTGGTGGGAACGCAAACTGGTGCAGCCACTATGGAAAACAGTATGGAGATTCCTCAAAAAGTTAAGAATAGAAATACCTTATGACCCAGGCATCCCACTACTGGGTATCTATCCTAAGAACCTGAAATCAGCAATTCCAAAAGTTCCATGCACCTCTATGTTCATCGCAGCATTATTCACAATAGCCAAGTCATGGAACCAACCTAAGTGCCCAGCAACTGACGATTGGATAAAGAAGTTGCGGTATATATATACAATGGAATACTACTCAGCCATAAAAAAGGACAAAGTCGTCCCATTCTCAACAACATGGATAGACCTTGAGGGTATTATGTTGAGTGAAATAAGGCAGACAGAGAATGACAAACTCTGTATGACTCCACTCATAGGTGATGGTTAACATATGGACAAAGAGAACTGATCGGTGGTTGCCAGGGGAAAGGGGGGTGGGGGGAGGGCACTAGGGGTGAAGTGGTGTACCTACAACATGACTAATAATGATATACAACTGTAATTTCACAAGGATGTTAACTTTAATAACCTTAATTAAAAAAATGGAAAAAAAGTGATTCCATTTTTTTAATAATTTTGTCAAATCCTTTAGCACCAATCTGTATTATTAGAACAGATACTGAAGTCTTATTCTAAAAATCAACCTTTATTTAATCTGTTTGACCTTATTTCCCTTATTTTCTATTTATTTAACCTTAGTCCTTTTAAAAATTCACGAGAAAAGAACATCTATCCTTCAAAATGCTCAGTCAGCCTGATATTAGAACACTTTAGCTGCTATTGTCTAGGGTGTGAATGAAGGGGTGCGTTTTTGGGGTGGTGAGACCACAATATATTTTCCCAGTGCAAAAGGACCACCAAAAACATAAATTGTGAAAACCAAAGTGCATGACTTTACTCAACCATCCCCCATCAGTTGCAGAGTTAATGTGCTAGTTGAAGCCACAATATGATGTAACCAGAACTGTATGAGAACAGTGTAATCAGAATTTGAATTGTGTTTTGGCATTGGCTATAAATATGACTTGTGGTATACTTCAAACTGGCTCATTTTAGATTCACTGCTCTTTCATACTTTTCTGATACCTGAAAGAGTCCTGTTTTTCCTTTTCCTTTCTTTTTAATTTATGCTATTTGATTAAGAAAATAGTGCTTTGTGATTTGGGTTCTAGTACAGGATTTAGTCTACTAATATCCATGCTATCTGAAAAAAAAAAATCCATATCTTCTATCCCAAATGAAAGACATAAAAAGTAAAGAGAATGACACTGAAACCAAGTGTTCACCATGAGTCACTACTGAATCTGATATAGCACAGAAAATAGCTGCAGTAGCTGCAAAAACATCAGTGTTATCTGATACTCTTCTCTGGCAGCATGGCGGAGTTCTTGACTCATGGAGGAATTCATTATGGTGTTTGGGAAAAAAAGAAAACACGTTCTAGAACTTCTACCTAACAGTATGTGTTTTACAGGGGTAAGGTAGCTTAGGAATTAAAAACCTATGGGTAAAATTTGTTATACAATGTCAGTAAAACACCCTGCTTGTTTGGAAGTATCTCTTTTCAATATCATACAATTTTCTTTTATAACTTATGTGTTGCTGAATAGAAAAACATCAAGAATCACTTGACTGTATTATAGCAATTATGAACATGGTCAATTGGTATATGTGCTTCTCCCCTAGAATATGTACTTGCATGAAGAAGACCCCTTAGCAGAGCCTAATTCATGCCTTGAATCTCAAATAATTCAAAATTTGGTCCTATTCCATGGCCTACAGATCTTCTTGCGTAAAAATTAGGTGACCTCAAAAGATTTCATATATTGGACTTCATAAAATGGGATGTGTCCATTAATAAGTTTTCTATACTTGAGAAACTGTATATTTTAAACGTGATTTAAAAGAGCTAGCCAACAACTGAGTCAGGATTAAATTCCTTGCCTTTCAGATTTAACATGCAGATGGACTCTGAAGTTGGCCAGGGAGGGACAAAGAACTGGCTTCTGAGTGGGAACTGCTTATTTTCTCCAATGGCAACACTCCCAAAAAGAGTAAGAAGGGCATGGGAGATGTGCTCCTCTGTGAAATAAATTAGGTGTTAACCTATCTCTGGTTTGGTTCTCTGTGAAATAAAGAACCTATATCAATTATTTTCCTATGTCACCAATTATCTTCTGATAAGAAAAAATCCAGGTTTCTGAAAATATAAAGTTTTGAAATGGCTCTGTGCCCAGCAAAATGAACTTTTTGGTGTTTAAGAGAGTGCAGAATATATAGAAATACTTACCTGATGATTATAGGGAATGCGGACTGAAAGTTTACCATGTGGAATAAAAGAATTATTTGACCACGATAGACAAATGTGCTGGGCGGTTAATGCAAAAAGAATGAACTTCTGGATACATTATTATAAAAGTGAAGAAGACAAGAGAAGGAGTAAAAAGAAGGAGAAAATGAAAGCCCCAAATTAGAGCAGCTGCGCAACGTGAAGGAGTCCACCAGTACTTTGTGTCAACACCAATTCAACACTTCTTTAATGTACAAAGAGCCCCTCCAATGAAAGTGACTGTGCGGACAGAGAAGCCTACTCTAGAGCCGACCTATAAACAATAGCAGAGAAAAAACAAACATTGCAGCACATAAAGGGTGATGAAGCATCAGAGTTCATACAACTCAGCCATTCCTTCTCAAGAGACCTGGATAGTCTACCGTTAGCTCTATTTTGATTTTACTGGGTTCAAACATTTTATATCTTTGAAACTCTTTGTTCAATTAAAATCATATGTAAAATATAGTATCTGCAAGAGATAAAAATAGAACTTCTTAGGTTATGGGTAGGAGGTGGTTAGGAACCCAAAGTCCTAACCACTAACAGCCATTTTTTCCTCCTTTCTGTATGTGCCAGCTCCCCAGGGAAATTCTGTGGAATCTCTATGGCTCTGAGGAGCCATATGATGGAAACATTTAAAAAGAAACTTCACATTTCGATCATATAGATTGAAAATATTTTCTGTTCAAATTAGACCTACTGTTTGTTGACTCCCTAGATCCTCGAGAACAAAACGAAACTTGACAATTGTCAACAACCAGTTAACATGGCACACTCAACAAATCTGTTATCACTGCTCTATTCCTTAAAACTCCTAAAATGATAATAAATTATCATCATCATGCACAAAGACAAAAGAAAACAAAAAAAGAGAAGCCGATGTCAACAATTTGAGGAAGATGGAAAGTTGAAATCTGTAGGTCCCAGGAAAGTGAATTGATTCATGCTGCAGAACCCCAGCCAGGCTCAGGAACTCAAGGCACGAGGTTCTGAAGGTGGGCATAAAAAGAGGGGCTTTAAACAAGAGGATTGTTTGAGCTAAGCAACTACCCCTCAATTATCTTTCTGAGAAACAAAAGGTTTAATCTCTAATGAGGCCTCAGATTCAAAGATATCTTCCTGTAAAAGAAGTTTAAAAGAAAGATGTACTTTCTTTCAGCCCTTTTCCTCTATTTAACTTTCAGAAGTGGAAATGGGTGATTCCATATGGAAATCCTAAAATGGTGGCTCTGCACCACTCCTAGAGAGTAGTCAGTCCAGAATACAGCAGAGAATGGAGGGCCAGAAAGGCTTCTCCAGGAATGATACTTCTTCTTATTAGCTTTACAGTACTTTATACAATTATGCATATGTGTTAGCATGATAAAAGTCAATTTCATTGAAAATAAAGAATGTTCAATGCTTGATTAACTTTCAAGAGAAGAGAAACAGAAACATCGCTTTTGAAAAATAAACTTCTAAAAATCATTTCTTCTTGTTCTTTGAAAAATAATAACCTTCTCACTTATGTCTTGTCTAGATTAATAATAAAACATTCCGTGTTTTCAATAACTACTTTGGAAGGGGAGAAGTGATATGAAAGCTTACAGGAAAGTAAGAACTAACAATAACAATAGCTACTCCTATTGTGATGGATAATTCACCCACAGATAATTCAGATCATCTTTTACCATTCAAACAGAATCCCTCATTTGATCATGTATTGCCCAAACTGAATATTTGGACACATTATACCATTTTAGAGTACTAAAGTAAAAAAAAAAAAAATCATTTTTCTTTATACATTGCATAAATGGAATTTGCCCTCTTAAGAGTCTAGAGAGGTCACTTACTTTCTGGCAAAACCATCTGTAAAGATTTCCAACTGGAAGTGTATTTTGCATGATAACAGGTTGAAGTCATGAATCACTTGGTAACTCATTAGAATGACTAGCATCAAAGGATCCCTCAGGAATTTAGGGGAAAGGTAGTTAAGCAATTAACGAAGTTATTTAAAATCCTGATATGGTTGAACCTGCTTTGAAAACTGCTAGGGATTAATATTTATTTAATAGATTGTCAGTTTCCGTGCCAAAAAAAGAAATGTGACAGAAGTCACGCTAGTCTAAATGTAAAAAAGGTAGCTCATTTGAAGCGTATTTTATTGCAGTAGTTGACATCATTATAGTCTGTACCATTATATCACCATACAAAAGCCATCATTCTCAAGCTGAAATTAACATTGCTGTTGTTTTCGATTAGAAGAATTGGCTCTAAATCCAGCAATTCTCTGCAGTGATCTATATTTTAGTAGCTGCCATCTTGCATCAGGAGGGAACATATCAGAGTATAACCGCTCTCTGATGAGACATAAGATATTAAAATTGATATGAGATGACAAAATGGGAGAATAGCATTGTAGGGATAAAGTTTTCACTTGAGAACAGTCTCTGTTATGGTTTCATTCCTAGACTCTTTGCTAAGCTTTATGTTTGATTCAGAACCTAGTTCTTCTGATGGAAATGTACAGGATATGAACCTGGTGTTGGATAATATGCTCTTATTTCTTGAATAAAGTACTGAAAATGTATTAAGTGCTGGAAAGATTGCATATATGATGGTTGAGTTGATTGATAAAACAAATGCTCCTACAAGCTTTTTAGTAGTTTTCTTAATTGTATCAAGATTTATTTTCATATATTGTAGCCCTACCTACTTTTATCACTAATCTCTTTTAGAAAGCAATGTAATTAGAGATTTTTATCCTGAAGTTCAGAACTATAAGATGAGAAAATTTTATAATATTTGGTCATATTGTTTAGTTTTTAAACAACCTTTATCCTTGAAAAAACTCAGAGTTCTCTAAAATCTCTTGGATTTCTCTTGCTCACCCATGAAACACTCTGAATAGGACCACCACTAAGGGATAATATATAAGAGTTTACGTTTTGGAAGGAAAGAACTGTATCTTCTTCATTTTCATATGTTTATGACAATATCAGACACCTGAATTAATGAATAAAATGCTACAAGTGTTAAAATTTATGGTAACATTATTATTATACATAAATATTAAATACCAATAAATAAATCATGTTGGATTTGATTCCTACCTCTGAGTATTGAACAGAATGTCCTTTAGGACTGGAACATTCCCCATACCCTACTTCCAGGATGCCTTTTTACTCAAAGGGCTCATATATGATCTCAAAGACAGAATACTCTCTTGTCTAGCCTCTAACAGAATGAGGTTGCTACCAAAGGTTGGTATCTGTCTCTATTGTACTATTTCCAGCTTGAATATCCCTTGTTCCATGCAAAAGAAATAAAATGAAATCTTCAGCTTCTAACTTTGCAATGATGAGTAGGTGGTAGCCATGGTAGAGCAGAAGGGTGGGGCTGGAGATGAAAAACTAGAGTGCTTTGCTCATCAAAGGCATTAGTCAAGTGGCTGAGAAGGGTGTGAGAGGCAAAACTTGAAAACAGCAGCCAAGCGTCAGTAAACTAGCTCTAAGGCTTACATCATAATAAGGTCAGGATCTTGAAGTGCATGGTCAATGCCCTAGGAAATGTTGTATATAAGTAAGACAAGTCAGACCAGTGGCAAGTCAGACAAATAAGGCATATAAACAAGAAGTCTTAGTTATTATGACTTAGTCAAAAGAAAGCACTTCATGCTATAGCATCAGTTTACAGCTTGCCATCTAGCAGTGCCAAAATAATTTCATCTATTAACGAGTTAGCAAACCTATTGGGTTCATCCCACGGTAATCATTTTTCTCACATGTACTGTTACAAACACTGTGAAAATGTAGGTGTATCTGTGTATACCACGTATATCCTTTACCCTACTTCTCACCATCTCCTTCTAACCTCTCATTTAACAATAGATAAACCAAGAACCTTGGTTCTTGTCCACGAAATGTGAAGTTATTTTGTGCCTGGGTAAAAGTCATTGTATAAAGAATAATCATAGTATTGTATTCCAGAGAAAAGTTCTAAGTAAGATTTTCACCAAGCAACAATTCAGAGACCCTCCTCACGTACCTGGAGGCTTTGTGCCTCTCACCAGTACCTGTACCAAGAAAAATTAGAAGACGTCAGAAACTCTCTCCCAGACATTGGAATGTCCAGGTGTCTTATAGGTATATTTTCTTCTTCTCTATGGCTATGCCTGCTCTGATCGTAATAGTGGCTACCAGTTATAACCTAGTCTAGTTTGACCACCAGCTGATATGCTTTCCCCATTCTCATCCTCTAAATCTAGTCTTCGTACATTGCTAATACGTCTCCATAGACCCACCACTGAAGCTTGGAATTTTATCTTTCTTACTCCTTTCTCTTGTCTGGCATTAGAAATCACAGTTTCTAAACTATTCTCAAGCTTCCATGATCTCTTTGCTCCTGTGATTATAATACTCATCTAATGGGCATCCTGGATTCTAGTCTTTTCCCTGCTTCCAACCTTCTCTATGTATTTTCAGAATAATCTTTCTAAAATGAATCTCCTGATTATTTCACTCTTTGCACACCATAGCAGACACAATGCTGTGTTTACCACACCATGTCTTCTTCCCAGGCACAAAGAAGGACCATATTTCCCGGCCACTAGATTGGAACCATGTGAATGAATTCTGGCATATAGAAACATGAATTAACACAAAACATCATCTCCAGTGATGGAACATGAGAACCAGCATGCCTCTGCCATAGTATGCCTCTCTTTTTCCCTTCTTTGATGGTCTTGGAAGCCATGTCTTCAGATGGCAGCATCATTAGATGGAGGGAGCCTGGATGCTCGACTCACTGGATAGAGGAAAGATAGGACCACCTCACAGCTGACTTTTCTTGAGCAAGAAATAAACTCTCCTATACTAAGTCATTGACTTTTCAGGATTTGCCTCATGCAGAACTTGGGGTTACTTGCCTAATATTCTCAGAAACTTCCATTTCATTTCCAGAAAACAAACTATTATTCAGACAGCTAAGGTTCTTCATGATCAGCTCCTAACCGAGGCAAGTGCTGATTAGGTGTCAGGCCCTGAGTTTAGCACTTTTCTTATAATACCTCTTTCATCTTTAGAACAATGTCATGAAAGAAACTGAGATTTGAAGAGGTTAAATAATTTATATTAGCTCATACAGCTAACAATATGCGTAGAACTAACACCAAAACCCACTCTCTTTTAACTACACCCAATTTTTCTCTCTTTTGCAAGTTTCTTTCCTGGAGATGTTTCAAAAACATGTTCTGTAGTCCAATATGTTGAGATTGCTGCATTTTATGCATTTCTTTAGCTGCAGGTTTAGTTAGAAATAGGGCCTTGGTTGTCTGTGAGTGATTCTGAGCACTGAGGAAGTTCTTTCAGATTAGATGGGGAGCCTATTTAGTCACACTCCTTAAAGAACTCTAGAGCATCATGGAAAGGGAGACGGGTGAATGTACCTGTGCTAAGCTGGACCTGGGGTTGTGTGCCATAGGAGCTTCTGGGGCCACAGCAGGTCTATCAGCAACAAAACTTACTGCTGTGTTAAAGGACACTGTGAGCCAATACACGTGAAGGAGTCCTGAGAAGTTTTGCAGCCCTCTGAAACTGTGAAGTAGGGCTATATATTTACCTTCTCCCTAAGTCTGTGTGGAGTGACATCACTTGACCACCAAGGCATTAAGACCCTTCCCCACTGACATTCAAATTCATCCATGATGTCTCCATTAATAGCTGACAAAGCTCCACTGAGAGCTGTAATAATCCCAGGAGGCTGTGCGAGCCGTTCTGAAATGGTAAATTGCAGAAACAAAGCAGAAGCGAAAGCTCATCAACAGTCCTGGGAAGACCCAGCTTCCAAGGTAGGAGCGGCTTCCTGTTCAAAGACTCATATTAGGTTAAAACATCCTACTTTATTTATTTAAACAGAAAGTCTCTGTTGATAACTACACAACGGTGACCAGATCTAAGATTTTCTGTGTGTTACTTGGCATAAGGACATGCAAAAGTTTCCTAATATGATATTCTTGTAACTTGGAAAAATTGGTAACTCCCACCATGCAACCCTTGTAGGATCATGTGCTAATGAAGAAGATGCTCTAATAATTAGGCCTAGAGCCCACTGAATGTAACACCTTCCAATTAGCACTCCCCAGCATGAATACTGCCATTATCATTAAACAACAAAGATAAAAATGGGTATCAATCCACATAATAGAAAATAATTGATGAAGTTGGAGGGCGTGATTATTTGTGATTACTTTACAGTCATGCACAGAAAGTAGGAGAACCACAGCTAGTGGTTAATCTCTGGCTACCTCTTTGAAGATAATGAAATTGGCTTCCTACTGATGATTATTCATTAACAATTAATTCTTTCTCAGTGATCTGCCTCATTTTCAGCTTCTCACTACAAACACGCAATGGAATAATTACAAGTGGAAATGAAAAAGCAATTAGTGGCAGATAATGCCAACATCTGATTAAAAAACAGTAGAACAGATTAGCAGTTCCATAACTGCAAGTCTGCTGCCTTCAGCAGGGAGGTGTAAGTCACCCAGTTATACTGCACTTCAAGCTGTGCTTTCTCTTTTATTGCCTCCCCTCCATCATGGTCTGCCACGTTAAATGCTCTCTTTTATTCTAGGGACATTGGCTTGTTGTAAATACTTTCTACAGACTATGTAGCATTTGAGATGATTTGTGGTCCTACATGCTGAAATTCTAAAAGGCACTGTCTTATAATGTGGTGGCTAAAACCTATATCTATATACTTTCTTTGGGGATCACAAAAAATACCATATGTTACTTTTGTTTCAACTTAACTCTTATTTAGTTAAGAATCTTCAGAAGAAGAAGAGCATCACAAAATCAAAACCAGGTATCTTCTTTGAGCAGTTTACCTCTTTTCCTATCCGCATCCATGGTTACTTTGGTCGTATAGATTGGTTTCTAGCCTTGCATAATGTGGGACATAAACTGACAGCGTATTTTTACTTAACATTTATTAAGGGTTAAGATAGTTCTGGCTGCTATATAAATAATCTCTCAATAAAAGGCTTATAATTTCATTGCTTTCAGTAATCCAGTTGATGTGTCAGGACTTCATCTGATATAGAATTACATACAGAATGTCAAAGCCACCAATTCAAAAAAACAGTTCTCTTTTAAGTAATTTGGAACATGTATTAATAGAAATTCTGGTAAGATCTTATCGTGGAACTTGACACAGTAGGAGTGTAGACCAGTACTGTTTTAGAAAATTGGGTTTTGAAAAGAACTATGTATTTACTATAAAATCATTTGGTTATATATTATTTTACCAGATCCAAAAAGATCAAAACAATAAAGAAAGAAGGGATGAATGAAAATAAAGCAAATTTCGCTGAGTTGATATTCAGCTGGTATGTACCAGTATGGTCTTTCTTACAATCAGTTCAACATCTGTTCAGATTGTTCATTGCTTGTTCAGTTGAAGATTTTGAATATTACCCATTAATATAAAACAATATTATTAAGCACCTTTTATGTACCTGAAATGGTGTAGGGACATCAATAACAATTAGACGTGGTATCCCAGCCCTCCATCAGCTCAAAGTCTAGTGAGAGAGAAAGACATGTAAAGAAATGAGTGGGATAAAATGTGATGATTGTTACATTTGGGGCATTTATAGGGTACAAGAGGGAGTTCTACAGGGTACAAGCAGAGTAACAGTGACCGGAATGACTTCATAAGCAGATGAGGCTTGAATTAAGCCTTGGAAGGTGACCTTTAACAGAGCAGTAAGATTTGCTGTGGACAGACCTGCTGTGGCCCTAGAAACTCTTATGGCAGAAAACCCCAGGTCCAGCTTAGCACAAGTACATTTACCTGCCTCCCTTTCCATGTTGCTCTAGAGTTCTTTAAGGAGTGTGACTAAATAGGCTCCCCCTCTAATCTGAAAGAACTTCCTCAGTGCTCAGAATCACTTCTAGACAACCGAGGCCCTATTTCTAACCCCCTAGGTGGTTTTCAAGATCATCTATATGCTGATGATTTCCAGATTTATAGCAGCAGCTCTGACCTCTACTCTGAACTCAACTGGTGAATCCCACTGCCCACTCAACATCTTCACCTTATGTCTTAGGAGTATCTTAGACCATCAGGTTTTAAACTAACTCTAATTCCAGTTCCCCCCAACATGTCTCCTTCTCCCTAAGATCCTCTCATCAGAGCATGACACTAAAAGCCCAGGAACTGTCCTGGACTCTTCTCTTTATCTTATACTCTACATCTAACCCACCAACAAATATTGCTTACTTTACTGTGAAAATTATTAGAATCTGACCACATCTAATCTCTTCCACTGCTACTATCCTCTTGCAAGCCTCTTTTTCTATCATCCAAACCTCCACAATAGGCTTCTAACTGGTCTCCCTGTTCCATTCTTGTGTATCCTCTCCACTGAGGGAGGAATCCTTTAAAATACAAATCTTATTACCTTTGTATTCAAAAGTCTCGGATGGCTTTGCATCTCAAAGTAAAATTCAAAGTTCTTGCCGTGACCTCCAAGCCTAGTCATGATCAGTCCCCAAGCCACCTCTCCAGTCTCACTTCCTACTACTCTTCCCATCACTCACTCTTGGCTTTCTCCTGGCTCTCTTTATGCAGGGGATGAGAGAATAAGTTGGTTCAGGTAGGAGAATCAAGAATTCAGTTATAGACACACTGTTTTTAACGTCCTTTTGACATGTCCTAGAGATGTCAAGAAGACAGTTGCAATAAGGATCTGGAGTCTCAGCAGGGAGGTCTGGGACTAGAGATATGTGTTTGCAAGTCATCTGCACATAGTGTCATTTGAAACTCTTGGCATGGATGTCCCAGAGATAGGAGATAAGGGACCTAGGAGCAAGCCTTGAGGAGCTACAGCATATCAAAGCCTAGTGGAGCAGTATGACATTGTAAAAGAGACTTGATAACCAGCTTCTAAGAGGTAGGAAAAAAATGGGGGAAGTGATTTGGTAGTAGCCCAGGGAGGTGAGAAATGGATACAGCTGGGATCAGCAATTCTTTGGAGATGTCTGGTAGTGAGGAGAGATGAAGCAGTGGTAAGAGAGAGATGTGTGGTCAAGGAAAGAAAGTTATTTTTATGAGTGAGATTTGAACGTACTTAAAAGCTGATAAGAATTATACATTTGAAGAGAGAGTGACAATAAGTAACATTTTTTTAAAAGGTGGAAATAAATAGCATCACTAGTCTGAGAAGGTAGGATGTCATGGGATCATGAGCACAGCTGATTAATTTTTGAAATAATAACTTAGAAAACAAACATTTAAGAATTTTTTCAAAAATATTTAACGGTTGATTGTCTAAATATAAACCTTATACCTTAAAATTACTAGAAAACAAAATAAATAAAAGAAATCTCAGATAATGCAGTTAAAAGAAAATAAAACAAAGAAACAGTAAGAAGCAAATAAAATTAAAGGATGAAAGCAAAGTAACAGAGAAAGAGAAGGAGTGGAAGGAAGACTAGTCTGTAAATAATGACAATAAAAATGAACGGGATAAATTATTGAAATAAAGAGATTCCCAAAATACGGTCAAAAAATGAAAGTCTGTACACTACACACAAAAGATCTACAAGAGATACGTGTAATAAGACAAAAGCAACTCAAGTGAATGAAAGGAAAACGTTGGACAATATTTATTTATTTATGGAACAAAAAGTTTAACTTGTTATAAAGATGGCTACAGTCTATGATGCAAGTATAATTGTCATAACTGTAAAATGCTAAATAACTTAGTATCAAAATATTTATGGAGCAAAACTAAAAAAGACAGAAAAAACTGAAAGTTAATGGGAAATTTTACTATGACTCTCTAGTCTTTAAAAGAAGAAGCAGATAAAAGAGAACAAGGATATAGAGGACATGAGTAATATCATTAATAAAGTTTATTTAATAGTTAGATCATGAGTTCTGTACCCTACAGAGAGGGTTCACCATTTTTCCAGTGTCTCTGAAAAATTTACATAATATTGGCCATATGTAATAACCCCCAAACAACTGTGACAAGTATCCTGAAGTAGACAATATGAACCATATTCATAAATCACAGTGCGATAAAATTCATAAGTAACTTTAGCTTTATATCTAGATTCAGATCTGCAACCATCATCTCCCTTTTCAATTTCATGTGGCAAAATAATGGAAGTTTGCTTACCTTGAAAGAAGAGAAAATATTATGAATATGCTGATTTGCAAAACCAATGCAAATTATGCATATGTTCTTATTCATTGTGTAGATTTTATCACCAAAGACATGAAGTTTTTCTTCACGTTACTGCAGAAAACAGTAATTGGAATCAATGCTGCTATTTTCTCAAAGCTGAGAAAAAGTAGAGAATTCAATTTGCTTGTCCTTAATGCGGTTGACCATCTTTATAGCTTCATTAGGTTCTTTTCTTAAATTTTTAAAAACATCTCTAGTGGTGAGAGCTTCCCCCATGTGCGAAATAGTGAGTAGATCTTGTTTCCAGTACAACAGCTTGAATACATGGAACAGTCATTCTTATTGGATACCACTGCCTTAGCACCATCTGTGCATAACCCAATACATCACTTGCGTGTAATTGTTTACCTTGAAGGTATCGATGATTTTAAAATCTCTTCTCCAGTTGTAAGCATGAATAAATATTGGTCAAATAACACATCTTCCTGGGCTCCTTTACTCAGCTTATATATGACCAGCTGAGTTGCTAATATCAGGGAATTCATCTTAGAGTCCCCTGGGAACACTATGGACTTTTTTGTACTCAGCATAATAAATGCTGCTCTACATTTGGGCCATAGCTGTCATTGTTTGATAAATTATTGTATTTGACAGAGCTGCCCCATTAGATTTTTTTCCCTTGCTTTGTCCCAGAGAGCTTCACTTGACTGTTGGGCAGCCAAACAGTAATTGAGGTGTCAGCAATTACTTAAGCAGCTCTAACCTTGGCAATTGAACTAACACTATAAACAAGGCTTCTGCAACTTTTGCAGTTTCATCTCTTACCACCCTGCACTGATATTTCTGAGTTATTTGAATATCTTTCTGCTTTGCTTTAAGAAATTCAACACTTCCCAGGGCTGGCCCAGTGGCATAGTGGTTGAGTTTGGCACACTCCGCTTCAGCAGCCAGGGTTCACAGTTTGGATCCCACGTATAGATCTACACCACTCGTCGGCTATGCTGTGGTGGCAACCCACATACAGAGGAAGATTGGCACAGATGTTAGCTCAGGGCTAATCTTCCTCAGCAAAAAAAGTAAAAATAAAATAAAATCCAATACTTCCCATGGTAATATTTGTACATTTCAAAATTTATGTTTGAGGTAAAATGCCTTCTTGCCAGCACTTTGAATATCCCCAAACACACTATACCTAATGGAAAAAGTTTATGCTCATTGTTAGTCCACTCTAATCCAACTTTCAAATAATTTCCATTATACTTTCATGATATTTTTGTTTCCTTTGCAGCTGTTGTTTTACAACAGTAATATGTGGTTTCAGGTGTTTCATCCATTTGGTCTTCCTGCTATTCTGAAAGCATATGACTGATTTCATCGCAATCACCATCACACTTACATTTCCATCATCATCTTCAGCATTATGCTTTAAAAGACTTATTTATAAAGCACAGATTCGTGATAGTTTCAAGAGAAAAGGAAATCAATGAGTGTACAGTTCCAATTGCAATTTATAATTGCTATTTTGCAATTTAAAATGATACATAGTTTCATGACTGAAAAGAATGTCATAGTGACACAAAAATTCAGTATATGAGAATCCATTTTAGCAATGAAACAATCTATGTTATACTGACATTTCAATAGTTTAACTACTAAGGATTTTAATAGGTATGCCTGAGCCCCACCATGAAATTCACACGGCCTATGTGGGTTGCCCACTGTGTTAAGGACGTTAGCCACATCCCATCTGAAAACATTTTGAAATCATGGGTTAGATTAAAAGCTAGAATTTTAAAGTATACATTTAAATAAGCAACTTTTTAAAAAGTTTATCTTCCACATAAATTATCTTAAATCCTATGGTATGCATATCATACATTTGGAAACACTGTATAATGTGTGAAACTGTAGGTCCTAACGTCAGGTGTTCTGTGATTAAATGTCATCTCTAATGCTAACTGCAGGACATGGAGCAAGTTACATAACTTCTCTAACCTTCAGATCTTTTATCCACAAAAGGAGCAATAATAGTACTTTTATCATAGGGTTATCGTGAAGATCAAATGAAATTATCCATGCATAGTGCCTGTAAGATAATAAATTCTTAATAAATCTTGATCATTATGATGACATAAGCACTAGATTTTTTTTTTTTAAAGATTTTATTTTTTTCCTTTTCCCCCCAAAGCTCCTCGGTACATAGTTGTACATTCTTCATTGTGGGTCCTTCTAGTTGTGGCATGTGGGACACTGCCTCAGCATGGTCCGATGAGCAGTGCCATGTCTGCGCCCAGGATTCGAACCAACGAAACACTGGGCCGCCTGCAGCGGAGCGCGAGAACCCAACCGCTCGGCCATGGGGCCAGCCCCTAAGCACTAGATTTTTAAAGACTTTTTAAACTAAGAGTATTAGGATTTGCGTTTGCCTATCAGCCCGTTGATTACAGTCCCTCGGTGATTAAGCAACAAGCGTGTCAGAGAACAAAAAATAAGTTAGTCTGGCTGTGCTAAAGTGACTTTTAGCTGGAGGAGTTAATGACTAAAGCCCAACTTTTTATTGTCAAGGTTTTGGCACAGTTCAATATTCATGAATAGTTAGATAATTTCCCATGGTCGCGCAACCAATAACTTCGATAGCGCGTATTTAATTGAGCACTGGCTATACTAGCTGCTTCACAGCTATCACTTAAATGAATTCTTACAACTGTGTGACACTGAGTGTGCACCATCACTTTTTCTATTTTAAGGGTGAGAACTCTGAGGTGTAGAGGTGTTGTGTAACTTACCCATAACCACGAAGACAGCAACTAGAACAAGGATTCAGAGAGTTCATTTGTAATCCCAGGAAATGAGTTTCCGGCTGTTATATTCTGTTGCCATTTAACAGAAAACAAAGCCCAGAATTCAGCTGCATAACAATATTTCCTAGGGTTTGTCCAATAGAATCATATTTACAAAATACTGGAGGTTTCTGAAAAATTAAATATTCCACAATTAATAGAGATTAATTTTAGATTATTTGCTTTAAAGTTAATACATGTATGAATTTCTCTTTGCTGGAAGTTTTATTCATTTTAAGTACCCCTATAAAAGTATATTAATGACTGAGAGGCTTGAATAATTCTCAGCAATCATTAGAATTATTTTGCTAAGCATTTTGTACTCCTGGTGGAAGATTCCTCTGCAGCAATCACAAGGTTTCTGACTTTGAACCTTTGCACGACAACAACTTGGTCAAAAAATCATCTTTTCATCTGACGTGATGTTGGCTTACTAAGTCAGCGGAGTCCAGCTGAGACACCATCTAGATAAGAGAATGGCGTTTTTCACTGTGTCCTTAATTTACAACCATGTTTTTTTCTGAAGCAGTACTGCAAGGTAATAAGGCCTCATAAGCAATCCACTGAGAAATGCTTCAGTCTGATCGTATATCCATTTGTTCAATAACAAAGGAGGCAGCTTACTCAGAGTCTGAATCTGAACTATCACCCGGATAAGCTCAGAACTAGGTTGACCCTATTATGAAAGGATTTACAGGATGAAGTGATGGTAGCTCAGTTCACGCATTTTAATTCAAGGGATACTCATGGAATGTTAAGTCGCCCTTAGTATAATCACCCAGCCTCTGTAAATTCGGTAATAAATGACACTACAATTCGTTTGAGAGTTCCGGTAGTTGTATCTGTTTCAAAATATTAAATACATGGCTGCCATTACAAATTGAAAGAATATTCAGTAGGCCAAGCTTAAATTTTGGAAAAATTATTGAAATGTTTTCCCCAACTTAAAAACAAAGTATTTTTGTTTTAAAAGTATTTTAAAGTACTTTCAATTTTTAATTTTAAAACATTGAAAAATTTTACTCTTGAAATTATTCAGGACACACAAAGAAGCAGTAAAAGTGCAATATTCAGAATGACTGAAATATAACTTCACTCCATCATGAACAAATTTTATCCTGATGAGGTTATATTGTACTTTGAACTATTCTGTCATACATTTCTATTTTTCTTTCATTTTAAAAAAGGCATGTGTTAGTTATTTCACTGGACTCTGGGGAGATGAAGTGAACAAAGCAGATATGTGCCTGACCCCAAGAAGCTTATATTCTAGCTTGTCAATACAATCGACTGATAAGAGAATTTCAGTAATTTGGAAAAAATTAAATCATATGGAAGGTAACCTTTTAACAGCTTAAATGGCAGTAAAACTTTGAGTGTCTCATGGTCCAGTTCCTAGTATCTTACAAACAGAAAACAATTATGTAGCTAATAGCAAGAGGCCATAAAACATCCCAGATTTTATGAGTAATTTTTTCCTTCCTGAAAATACGTAGATAATTTTATGTCACAATTTGATTTTCCTTCAGTTTTTTTTCTCAGTTAGCAGTGTTTTGTCACTACCATCCAACAAGCAATGGGAGACAAAATATGGAGCAGAACATTGTGATAGAAAAGGCAATAAATTAACTATGAAGAAAAAGGATAGAAAAATTGAAAGGCTGAATATGGGCTCCACGGAATACCATAACGTATGATAAGAATCATCTTTTAGTGTCATTTTATAAAATTAGGGCTTATCCAGAAGGGTACAGAAGATTTCATTGGTTGTTTACCACAGTCCATTTATATGTCACTGGGCCATAATATAAGTGGACTTGTAACTTTTATTTGCTCTATTTGAAGTGCCTTAAATGCTTTTGCTTGGCCAAATTTGGAGAACAAACAGCAAGATGGATAAGCTTTCTTTGTTCCAACAATGATTAAACAAATTTAACCAAGACTCAAAAAATGTCTAAATATTCCTTTAATTGAAAATTTCCCTTGCCTTCTAACTTATTTGGCATTGTTGAGAAAAATAAAAATCCCTATCTAGTTAAGAAAATGGAAAACTTAGTTTCTAAAATATTACTGGAAGAAATGCCTTTTGAAAAATTAAGTTCCTTGCGCAACCCAATTTTGCATTGTTTTGGGTTTTTGCCTGTTCTGCAATAACATTTATTCATTTTATATGGGTTATTTTACAGTTTTCCTTTTTAATTTTCCTTTTTTTTTAAAGATTTTATCTTTTTTCCTTTTTCTCCCCAAAGCCCCCCCAGTACATAGTTGTATATTCTTCGTTGTGGGTCCTTCTAGTTGCGGCATGTGGGACGCTGCCTCAGCGTGGTTTGATGAGCGGTGCCATGTCCGTGCCCAGGATTCGAACCAACGAAACACTGGGCCGCCTGCAGCAGAGTGCATGAACTTAACCACTCGGCCATGGGGCCAGCCCCTAATTTTATCTTTTATTGAAGTATAATTGACATATATTAGGTTAGTTTCAGGTGTACAACACAGTGATTTGATATTTTTATACATTAAGAAACGATCATCACGTGGTCTAGTTACCATCTCTCACCACACAGCATTATCACAATATAGACTATATTCCCTATGCTGTACATTACACCCCCATGACTTCTTTCTTTTATAACTGAAAGGTTTTACTTCTTGATCCCCTTCATCTATTTTGCCCATCCCCTTAGCTCCCTCCCCTCTGGCAACCACTAGTTTGTTCTCTGTATCTACGAGTCTGTTTCTGTTTTGTTTTATTTTTTAGACTCCCCAAATAAGTGAAATCATATGGTATTTTTCTTTCTCTGTCTGACTTATTTCACTTAGCATAATACCCTCTAGGTCCATGTTGTTGCAAATGGCAAGATTTTATTCTTTTTAATGGCTGGGTAGCATTCATTTGTATATATCTACCATATCTTCTTTATCCATTCAACTGTGAATGGACACTTAGGTTGCTTTCTTATCTTTGCTATTGTATATAATGCTGCAATGAACATAGGGATGCATATATCTTTGAATAAATGTTTTCATTTTCTTCAGATAAACACCCAGAAAGGAGTAATCAAAACAGTTTGATACTGGCACAGAAATAGACAAATAGATCAATGGAACAGAATAGAGAACCCAGAAATAAACTCACACTTACATGGTCGCTTAATCTATAACAAAGGAGACAAGAATACACAATGGGGAAAAGACAGTCTCTTCAATAAATGGTGTCGGGAAAACTGGATAGCTACATGCTAAAGAATGAAACTGGACAAGGATCTTACACCATATACAAAAATAAACTCAAAATGGATTAAAGATTTAAATGTAAGACCTGAAATCATAAAACTCCCAGAAGAACACAGAGGCAGTAAGCACTTTGATATCAGTCTTAGCAGTATGTTTTTAGATATGTCTCCTCAGGCAAGGGCGACAAATGAAAAAATAAACAAACGAGACTATATCAAACTAAAAAGCTTTTGCACAGTGAGGGAAACCATCAACAAAACAAAAACACAACCCACTGAATGGGAGAAGGTATTTACAAATGATATCCAAAGTATATAAAGAACTCATACGACTCAATATAAAAAAAAAATCTGATTAAAAAATAGGCAGAGGTGTTGAATAGACATTTTTCCAAAGAAGACATACAGGTGGCCAACAGACACATGAAAATATGTTCAACATCACTAATCATCAGGGAAATGCAAATCAAAACCCAGTGAGGAGGGGCCAACCCAGTGGCTTAGTGGTTAAGTTTGTTCACTCCACTTTGGCAGCCTGGGGTTTGCAGGTTTGGATCCCAGGCGTGGCCTTAGCATGATTAGTCAAGCCATGTTGTGGTGGCATCCCACATAAAATACAGGAAGATTGGCACAGATGTTAGCTCAGTGACAATCTTCCTGATACACACACATACAAATACCATAGTGAGGCGCCAGCCCCGTGGCATAGTGGTTAAGTGGCACACTCCACTGGTGGTCTGGGTTCACGGGTTTGGATCCTGGGTGTGGAACTACACCACTTGACAGCCATGCTGAGGCGGTGACCCACATATAAAGTGGAGGAGGATTTGCACAGATGTTAGTTCAGGGCTAATCTTCCTCAAGCAAGAAAAAAAAAGAGGAAGATTAGCAACAGATGTTAGCTCAGGATCAGTATTCCTCAGGAGAAAAAAAAACTCACAGGGAGGTATCACCTCACACCTGTTAGACTGGCTATTATCAAAAACACAAGAAACAACAAGTGTTAGCAAGGATGTGGAGAAAAGGGAACCCTCAAGCAATGTTGGTGGGAATGTAAATTAGTGCAGCCACTAAGGGAAACAGTATGGAGGTTCCTCAAAAAATTAAAAAGAGAACTACCACATGATATAACTATTCCACTGTCACAATTCTATTAAGCTCAGAGGATTGGAGCTGTAGTTTTCCACCTTGGCTTCATATTAGAAAGCAAGCATCCAAAAAATAAAAGTGATGCTGACGCCTCAGCTGAGAACAATTAATTCAGAACCTCTTAGTGGGACCCAAGTGTATTTTAAATGTTTCTTAGGTCATTCTAATGTACTTCAAGTGTTGATAACCACCTGCTCGAGAAGTAATGCTGAAGGGAAAGCAAGTGAAACCTGAGTGCATTAGATCATTGGTATATAAGAGAAATACAATCTGAGTAATTTAAAATTTTCTAACTGCTACATTATAAAAAGAAATAGGTGAAATTGACTTCAACGATACCTTTTATTTAACCCAATATAATCAAGGTATTATTCAGCAGGCAAGGAAAAAAGTTATTAATGAGATAGTTTACATTCTTTTTGGGTACTTAATCTTCAAAATCTGGTATTTTATACATATAGTATATCCCAATTCAGAATGGCTATATATTAAATGTTCAAGAGCTACATGTGCCTAGTGGCTACCATATTGAAGAGTGCAATGTATGACTTATAAAACCTTTAACTTCATTGCAAAATATTTACTTTTGAATATATCATAAAATATTTTGTGCATTAACAAATAATATAATACTTAGGTGTATTTTTAAAGAATTATATTCTTTAGATAAGTTAGGGATGTAGATTCCCTCCCTTCTTTCTTCTCCCTCTCCCTCCCTCCTTCCCTTCTTTCCTTTCTTCCTTCCTTCCTTTCTTTCTAAATGTCTATTTCTCTTACGAACGGGTACGCACTCTAAATACCTTTCCAAATATTTATGAGGTATAAGACTGGCTGGGTTTGTATAACGGCCTGACCGCATTCTATCTCAGTGACTATAGGAAACCTCTCCATACCCCAGTTTTTTTAATCTGTAAAATGAGATTAATAATAGCATATACCTCATAGGGATATTATGAGGGTTAAATCAATTTATACAGGTTAACTGTTCAATCAGTATTAGGTATTATTATAATTTTAATTGCCTCATCATTTTATTAGTATTGTTTTATTTATTATTTTAATGCTTCTGTGACATTCCACACTACAAACGTAGCAAAACTTATTTTACTGGTTTCCCGCTAATGACATTTGGGTTGTTTCTAATCTTCGGCATTAAAGAATGCTACAGTGTCTATCATTGTCCATGTATCATTTTGCACATGAACCTGTATATGTAGAGGATAAATAAATGTCTAAACGTGGAGTTTCTAGGGCAAATTTTATACGTTTTTTACATTTTAACGAATGTTGTCAAGTTGCTCTTCACAGATTCTCTACCAATTTACCCCCAATAACAATATATGACAAAGTCCGTTTCTCTTTTCATAGAATGTCAACAATTTAGAGTGTTTTTTAAAATGACATCTGAAATGCAACCTGATTTCAGAAACATTTCTGTGTTTGATTGAAGATAGTATATCGAACTGACTTTGAATGAAAGAAAATCACCAACTACTTTATTTTAGAGTTTTAAAATGGAGATCTTGGTACTTTTAGAGAATTAAGAAGAAATACAATATAGGATAAAAATAAGAAGAGACATCACCACTTAATTTCTCCAACGTTTTTTCTATCTGAATGGAGAGTACTAATATTTCAATGCCTCACAATAATTAACAAGTTAATTTCACTAATTTATCATTTTAAAAAGTGTAATATTTCTATAGACCATTTTGGATCACTTTACATTCAATTAGGAAATTAAAGTAGTGGACCTATAGTACTATAATTTAATTTATACATTATGGTTTTATAACTAGCTCATATTATTAAAATAACTTGTCTCAAAATTGGGCTTTTTGATTACTGATCTGTGAATTCCTACAGACTATGATTATAAAGGGCTAATGATGAAGCTCCTGGGGGGCCCCTTTGTCCTAATGCTGGTGAGGCCTGTTACCCCTGGGTCAGGGCATGAGTTGTGCCAAAGGAGTGTGCTGTCCAGGGCTTCCTTCTCATTAGCAAGAACAAGAAAAAATAGGATGTCCCAGAAATTTTCTGGCAAGGCCATAGTGTGCACTCACAGTTAAGCAAATTGAATAAAGCTGACAATATAGTAGCTAGAAAGGCAAATTTTTAAAAAGATGATGATCTCGATAGATTGGGGATGACTTTTCTTTCTTTCTTTCTTTTTCCAGTTGTGGCCACTGAGGCTTTCAACACCTGCTTCCTCTCCTGGCTTTGTTACTCTCAATAAAGAAAGAGATTCCTGTTGAGGAGTGAGAGGTTAAGTGCCCAGAAATATTGCACCAAAGCATGATATTGTAAAGGAAGATCAACCACAAAATAGCTTCCCTGAGGAGCTGGTGTTCAGGGAAGAGTTCATCTTGGAATTTTTCCAAATACCATCTTTAAAGGAAAAGTGAAGAGGCAAAAATACAGCACTGAGAATGAAAGCCTTCTTTGGGAGTCCTCCTTCCTTTATGATCTATATTAGCCTTAGCATCTTCTGAGCTCTTCCTGAATAGGATGGACGGTTGGATGGATGGATGGATGGATCTAAAACAATACATATAAATATGGAATAGGTATGAGCTGATGAGAAAGGAAGAGAGGGCCTAAAAACAAAAGAAAATAAGAGAAACTGTTGAGGAAACAACATCTGAAGGGAAGGATGAGGCAACCACATGACTCACTGAAAAATAAAGCACATTGTTGGTAAAATAAGTCTAGACTCTCTAATAATGGATAATGACAAAACTAACCATGTCATATGCCTCCTAGGGATAATGTGTGTGTTCATCTCCAGAATGCTATCACCAAGCTATGTTCTCTTTCTTAATATCCTCATAAATTTAGTTAAAATAAAAAGGGGGAAATTGTTAACAGACAACCCATCTACTTGTAAAAGATATATATATATAACAGAGAATGTTTATCATGACAAACGCCACTCAAAGGAAATTAAATATATTAGGCTGGATATTTTTATATTGTACATTTTAGTCTTAATTGTATCCATACTCTCTAATTCTGTATTCATTTCTGTAAGGAGTAAAAAATGGGAAAATATAATATTCTTGCTATTATGTTATACAAAATATTAGTTATATATTATTTGCTTTGTCATATTATCTGTGCAGTATGTAAGCTTTATTGCCTCTTTTAACAAAAAGAAAAATCATGATTCTTTAATTTCTCTTTTACTTAAGTTTTATTATATCTGAACACCACACCTAAAATGATTTCCCTTTAAGTAAGGTTGTAGCTAAGCTCAAAAACTCTATATGAGAAAAATTAACCTGATACAAAGGTTTTACGTGTGTTTACCTTTGTAAAATTAAATACCCAGATGAGGAAACAAGGAGAAAAAAGGAAATGGGTTTTACAGTTGCTATAAATCAAAAGCATACTCAACTCTGAAAAAGACAAATCCCAAAACTGTACTACTTTAGAGAATTTTCCTGTAAGCAAATAGTTGATCCATGAATTGATACTGCATTTCCACCCTGCGCTATAAAATACTGACTCTCATAACTGACATCATAAAGTGTCCTTTGTATCTAACTGGTCCTTTATCACAATCAGACATCTCTATTCTGTGTCTCATGATCACCAACAGAAAAGACAATGAAGCTAAAGAGGTCATCCAAACAAGGTGAAAAAAAAAAAAGTGAAAGGTGTTTGTGTGCATTAAAATTTAGGAAAGCCAAAGCACCACCTTAGAACAGAGAGAAGTGTAGAGGATTCTGGACACTGATAGCAAAGCGCTTGTCCTCCTACTAGATAAAATAACATTGAGATAGTTATTTTTTATTTAAAGTGATTATAATCATTGGTTCAAATCAAGAAACTTAACCACCCTGGCAATGCTTTTAATAAAGTAAAGAAAAAACAAATATCGAAAATCACAGCGTGAGAAAGGACAACTCAAAACATGCATTCGAGCGTTTGCAGCTCTGAATTCTCAGCAGTAAGTACTGATTTCAAAGGTAGTGTCCCAGAGCGTGGAGCAGGCATGATGCTGGTGCCATCTGACATCTCCTTTTTTAGAGCCTTCTGCTGCTGGTATCACTTTTGTCTTGCATACCCCGCACTCAATTTCCTCATTTATAAAGAGAGGATATTAGATGGGGTGGTTTCTAGAAGCATGTTCTCAACTCTACGCAACAACCTTTTGGGGTAATGATAGTCTAGGAGGAGATGTAAGCAGAGGGAAACACACCTTTGTTGACCATTTACATACGTTAGGTTATTTCATCGCCCAAACCACACTTACACAATACAATCCTTCTCCTTTTGCCAGGTCAAGAGCTAATGCTGAGAAGCCGTGTAGCTTTCCTCACACACCTAAAGGGAACAGAGAGTTGGAAGTCAAATCAGAGATCTAAGGCCCTAAGCCTTAGCCCTTTCCGTGCCAGCATGCTGCTTAACATTTTATTTGACTTGGCCCAAAATCATCTGTGAAGATCCAATTTGAACATCTTTAGATTAACAGAAACTCCTTTTCAAAATTCTCATGTTCTCCTTCTGCTGCCATTGAGCCCTCCACCTGATCTTCTGCTTTTCTGAGACCGGTGTTTATGTAAACTATTGACTGCATATGTTTCCTCAAAGACAAATTTCTCTGTGAGAAGAGGTGAAAACATTACTTTAAGAAAGCTACAGCTTCCTTAAAGCAGGTGAATAAGTGTTTACATCTGCTCTTTCTATTCACTATTAGATAAAAATGGTACTCTGAGATTCCTGCAAATTAGAGGGAATTTTTGCAAGCCTGTATGATCCAGGCTAAGCCAGCTTATGACTAGGAAGGAGAAAAGCTATTCCAAGAAGCACCTCTTCCAGCTGTAGTTCTGCCCCCTGACCTGGTACCGTGATGGAGCTGAGCATGAGGCTGCCACCAGCCCTCCTGAAGAAGTTCTGTAAGGGAATTCATATGGACTGGAAAGATAAAACCCAGTCAGCCCTCAGGCACCATGCTAGACACTGGTGTGAACTAAAACGACTAGAACCTAGCCTTGAGGAGCTTAGAGTTCAACGCTTGATTGTCCAGTAGAGTCTCCACTAGCCTCAAGTGGCTAGTTAAATACAAATTGGTTAAAAATTTAAACAGAATTTTAAAATAAGTTCCTCAGTTGCACTAGCCATATTTCAAGGTCTCAATAGCCATCCTATTGGACAGTCCTGATTTTAAACCATTTCTAATCAATACAGAAAGTTGTGTTAAGCAGTGCTGGTGTAGACTGAAATCGACATCTAGAAGCATGGAATGAAATCAAGGTCCAGTTGTCAGAATACTGACTCCAAGCAGCATAGGAGAGGAGTCAAAGAAACGGCAGGTTTTCAGGTTTGGCAAGAGACTTGGAAACTGATGTAAATTGACAGATATGCGCATACATACTGAAGTTTGAGTGGTACCTGTGTCTATTTCTAAAATTCCATTTAATTCCACTAGTCCATCTCTTTATTATGTGCCAGTACCACACCGCTTCAATTATATATGACTTACAGTAGGTTTCATCTGTTATAGCTTTTCTTTTTGTTTTTGAGCTTATTTCCTTTTTTTAAATCGAGATACAATTGACATATAACATCATATTAGTTTTAGGTGTACAACATGATTTGATATATGTATATATTGCAAAACAAATGACCACAATAAGTTTAATCAACATCCAACACTATACAGTTACAACTATTTTCTCTTGTGATAAGAACTTTTAATATCTACTCTCTTAACAACTTTCAGATATACACTACAATATTATTAACTGTAGCCACCGTACTGTACATTGTATCCTCAGGACTTATTTATCTTATAACTGGAAGTTTGTACCTTTTGAGCACCTTCCCCCATTTCACTCAACTCCCAACCTCAGCCTCTGGTAACCACCAATCTGTTCTCTGTATCTATGAGTTCAGGTTTTTTTCAGATTTCACATATAAGTGAGATCACACAGTATTTATCTTTCTCTGTCTGACTTATCTCACTAGCATAATGTTCTCAAGGTCCAGCCATGTTATTGCAGATGGCTGGATTTCCTTCTTCTTTATGGCTGAATAATAGTCCATTGCATATAAATAGTTCACATACTTATACACACATACACACATTGTGTGTATATATATTTATATACATAAATTTTGTATCTACATATATATGTATACATTGTGTATATACATATATATTTATACACATAAAAAATATATATTTTATCCATTTATCTGTTGATGGACACAGTTGCTTCTATGTCTTCGTTAAATGCCCAGAAGTGGAATTGCTGGGTCATATGGTAGTTCTGTTTTTAATTTTTTGAGGAACCTCCATACTGTTTTTCACAGTGGTTGTACAATTTACATTCCCATCAATAGGGCCCAAGGGTTCCCCTTTCTCCACATCCTTGCCAACACTAGTTATTTCTTGTCTTTTTGAGGATAGCCATCTTAACAAATGTGAGCTGATACCTCACTGTGGTTTTGATTTGCATTTTCCTGTTGATTAGTGATGTTGAACATCTTTTCATGTACCTGTTGGCCATCTGCATGTCTTCTTTGGGAAAATGTCTATTCAGATCTTCTGCCCACTTTTTAATTGGATTGTTTGCTTTTTTTATTATTATTATTGAGTTGTATGAGTTCTTCATATATTTTGGATATACCCCCTTATCAGATATACAATTTGCAAATATTTTCTCCCATTCGGCTGGTTGCCTTTTCATTTGGTTGATGGTTTCCTTTGCTGTGCAGAAGCTTTTTAGTTTCATGTAGTTCCACTTGTTGATTTTTAGTTTTGTTGCCTTTACTTTTGGTATCAAATCCAAAATATCATTGCCAAGATCAATGCCAAGGACTTACTACCTATGTTTTCTTCTAGGAGTTTTATGATTTCAGGTCTTACGTTCAAGTCTTTAATCAAATTTGAGTTGATTTTTGTGTTTGGTGTCAGATAGTGGTCCAGTTTCATTCTTTTGCATGTGGTTGTCCATATAGCTTTTCTTTTTAGTGTTTTCTTGGCTATTCTTGTACACTTATTTTTCTGTATGAAATTTAATATCAACTTATCTAGCTTCATAAAAATATTTGTGGATTTTTTATTGCACCTCTCATAATTTACATATTTTTAAAAATATTTTTCCATATTTTAACCTAAATTCTTTCTCAGAGTATCTTCAGTTATAACATGAATTGTGTGTTCTTTACGTAGTACGATTTTTGTAATAAATAATAAATCATTAAAACCTGCTCTCATGTCATTATGAAATAGTTATTTCAACCTCAAATTATGTAAATAACATGTACTGAGCCTATTGTGTTAAGAACATTGCACACATTCTTACCTGACAAGATCCTCACAATAAAGTACAAATTAATATCTAGTTTATAGATGAGAAATCCGAGGCATATAAAGATTATGCAACTTTTTCAGGATATTTAAGCTGGGTGTGTCTAAAATCAAAGTTCACGTATATTAAGAACGTGAAATATTGCCTCTTGTAAAAAGTAACACTTGGCGCTGGCCCGGCAGCATGGCGGTTGGATTCACGCGCCGTTTCGGCGGCCCGAGGTTCGTGGTTTGGATCCTGGGCACGGATGTCAAGCAAAAAGAGGAAGATTGGCACAGATGTTAGCTCAGGGCCAATCTTCCTCACCAACAACAAAAAAAAGTAACATTTGTCAGAGTCCAAATCATACCTAATTCCAAAAAGTTCATGCACTTGGTTTCACTGTGTTACACAAGCTGAAGAGAGATACAGGGATGATTTTCCTGAAAGTGATTTTAAAAGGTCAATAACCACTGTAATGAATATTATGGTCTAAAATAAAATAATATCACACAGAACTGAAGAAAGTTGGGCTCAAGCCTGGTCATTATCACTCTTAGCCAGGCACATTTTCTTGGGATGGTCAGTCCCTCTGTAACACCTTCTACTATGCAATGGGATAACATATCTACTCCACCTTTCAGAGTTATTGGGACGATAAAATGAGTGAACATGCATCATAATACATGGAGATAATAGAAATATTTAGGCCAATCACGTCTAGAAGCCATTTCAAAAGCTGACCTGGCAAATTAACATAATAGCTTCAGATTAAAAGACAATTTAATCACAGGTCACCTCTTCTCTCCAGATCACTCTGCCTCACTTAGTACTTTTTGTTCTTTTCATACTAAGTCAAAAGGGTGCCTAGATAGTCATTTAATCTGTTTCTAAGCAACCACATTTCTTTAATTTAGAAATAGCAATACTAATATGTGCTGCCATGTAGATAATATTCATCAGAAGGTCTAACAATTTCAATTTTTTTTATGTAGAAAAGTCTACTAAGAGTATTTGGAAGGACAAATTCTTACAAAATATATGTAGCTTTCATTTTCAGTACTTCCTATTTTCATTTAGCTTTTTCTCACGGGACTTACATACTTCTGCTTCTAATATGAACGTTTGAAACACTAAGTACACTTTCGAGAGGGTCATTTCTTATTTTGCCCAAACTGCCTTATACAGCTCTAGTTTCATTTCTGAGTTAGTATTATCAGTTTTGAGGGGAAAGGTATAGTGAGTGGCTGGTGGGAAGATATTTACTTTGTTCCATAAAATAGTGTCTTCCTGATGCACAATGTATTTTATTTGGCGATTTTTTAAATGATTCATTTCTCTAGAAATACAGTGTTAAAAATTCATGAGGCATTGACTTGCTTTGGTTCACTTTTGGGCACTTCTGTCTCCCTGCCTCTGTCATGACACCACCATTTTCCCGGTCATCTTAACTCATTTAATTCAGCTCTTCTTCTCACCATGTCCTCTCTGTTCCCATGGCCTGTATGAGAGAGCCACGTCCATTCTACAGAAGACAAAGATAAGGCATATAGAGATATGCAACCTCTAAAGCTCAAGGGACTTAAGTTAGGTCCGTCTAAAGTCAAAGGCCTTGCGTATAGGAGAACCACACACAAGTCACTTCCATCCTTGTCGAGGCCATTCCAGTTTAGGACTTTATTATTTGGAAATGAAGCTAGACTAGCCTCAGTGTAGCTCCTTTCTAAGTCGCTGCACATCTTTTCATAGCCCTGTACACAAATTCCCCTAGGCCACTATCCCTGCCTGGAATTTTTTTCTCTGTTCTGACTATTTATATCAGGGATTCTCACATTGACTGAATATTAAAACCACCTTTGTAGCTTTTAAACCATATAAATGCTTAGGTTTCACCTCAGACCAATTAAATAAGGTTTTCTTGGCGGGGGGACCTCAGCATTCACTACTTTAACGTGCAACAAGGATTGAGAATGACAAGCTTAAATCTACACATTCTTTAAGTATCAGCCTGAGTCCCACCTTCTGAATCGTATCAACACATTCAGCTCTTGTCATCCCCTGAATTCCTACTTTATAGTTCTGTATATTTCTATTACCATTTATAATAATTCCAAATTTTTTCATTCATTCCATTAGTGAGTCGTGAGTACTTACTGAATGCCTATTACTTGCAAAACCTCATCTTACGTCTGTCAAAAATGTGATCCTCTCTTTAACTAATTGAAACAACCTCGAAGACATGAGTTCTGTCATATATTTTTTCTCTAACCAAAACAGATCTAATGCGGCTATAAGCTGATACTAGATCTCAAATACTTTTTGGTGAATAGTTCTAGTTTTATATTTTATTATTTTATCTGCCCAGTTTTTCAGCAAATATTTATTTGAACTGTTAATTATCTGGAAGATACTTTGATAGGGTTTTTTGTTTTAGTTTTAAAGAATAATCTTTACCTTGACTGACTACAAACATACTTATTTACTTCTTTTATGGTGTTCTGTTTTAATGTTTTGAAGTGCTTTTTACTCCTTTCCATATTGAACATGCATCCTAATAACTTAAATTTCTTAACTACTTCTTATGTATCAGACATTCTTCTGAGTTCTTTGCACCTGTTCATTCATTCAGTAGCCCAGCCTTGTGAGATTGTAACTTCACAGGGAGTACCCTCTGAGAGGAGAAATGACGTTGCCCAGGTTACCTGGACAGTAAGAGGCAGAGCTGGGACCTCAGCCCAGACAGCCTGGCATCACAGTCCACCACTTTGCCTTTGGCCCCACTACTGCTTAAGAAGACAGCTTTCCAGTAGAGAGAGATTTCTGCAATTCAGGGAACACAGTCACGGTTTCCTTAGATCTATTGGGTTACGTGTGGTTGCTGACTTATTGGAACAATTCTAAAGTAATTGTAAAGCTAAAAGTGGTTCTCACTCAAGTGTAGCTCATACCACTAAAATATTTTGCAGAATAAGTTCTAAGAAATCTCAATAGCCAATAGGAATAGCCTAATTGTTTTAAAGTTTTGTGACTTTAGATTATTAAAGAATATCCTACAACTGCCCCTAGATAAGGTTTGCGTTCTTAAGTGGCTGGGAACAAACTTCTCCCTTCTAACTACACATTTCATGATTTTTAGAAGAGGAAAAAAGCAAAGGTTTCAGTTACTAAATAAACAGTCTATAAATGTACATCCTGTCAAAAGAAGCAGAAAATATGAAACCAGAGTATTCTTAAGATTGAAGAAAGGCAGAAGATTCACAGCCTTTTTATAAATACCTCTATTCTTCTGGAGATTTTTCTTTCACTTCCCTTATATCATTTTTCTCCCTCCCATTTTTCCCTATTTTCCATAATTCATTACCTTTTCTATTTTTTTTCTTCTATGACTTACTTCTGAATCTCTTTTGCAGCTGTGGACAAAATTCTCTTAAACATGAATCTTAAGTAAATACATTACAGAAAATTTTCAAAATAACAAACTTTTTCTTGCCCCATTAATCTGCCTTCTTTATCCATTCCATTCTGCCCCTCTCCTTGCTTTGCTTCGTGGTAAAGTCTCCATATTTCACTAACTACATATGTGAAATCACAAAGTATTTCCTTACAAGGGAATACCAACTCTGTCTTAGGAACACCTAACTTGTTAGGAGTTAGGAATTAAGTGCTTCTTCTTCCGTGAGATGTTAATGCTGTTCAAAGCCCATCATTTACTTAATAAATTGATTATCAAGCTTCTTACCAGGCACATATTAAGAGGTAATTCTTAAAGTCTGATATTTAGACAAAATTGAGAATTAAATCAACAGTGAAAGGGAAGAGATAAGTGATATGAAAACTCTCAGACATGTCTACGAAACTATGCACCAAATGGGCATGAACATTTTGACTGAATTGTCTGTAAGGGACTAGGTGTGCCTTCTGCATCTAACTAATCCTGATCAGGAAATACTAAAATAATTCATATTGGCAAAGAAAAGTCAGAATTGCTTCTTCTTAGACCTTATGAACTGACTGTTTAGGACAACCCTACGTAAATATGGCTCACGTGTGGAAACTTCTCCTACCCAGAAACCCTACCGACGGTTTTGTACACAAGACCTAGGAAAATAGATAGTAAATAACAAGTAGGGCATTTCCTACGCTTGTGGTCAAAGCAGATGTTCATTACTAAGCTACAGACAAAGCAAGCATTCTTACCTTTCTAAATATGCGAGAAGTTCATGGTTAGTGCTTTTGTGTGTGCGTGTGTGTTATGTACATATGAGATCAGTATAATGAATAATATTGTTACTTTTGTCTAAAGTGCACAAAGCTCTTTTAAAGATAAGCCCCAAACTGTCAGAAATAAATACTTCTCCTTCACACATAAAAATGGAAATACAACTGAGAAATGAGAACTCTCAGCGAGAACTATATTCATGTATATTTACTTCTCAAATATTTACTGGGCACTTCGTATGTGATTTGCAAGACGCTGGTAGGGTCTAAAATCAAGTTATCTTGAGTTCCTCTACTCAGTGCTATGAACTGTTACAATAATAAGATTAATAAGTTTTTTTCAACATTAGCTTAATAATCTCTTTGTAGGGTGAAACTGTATTCGTATTTTTATTTGTCCAAGAAAGTAATAAACTTCTATAATCTAATGGAAATTTAGAACAGCCTTGCTCACAGCTGTGAAGAGAGGAAGAAAACTAGAAAGAAATCCATAATTGATCATCTTTCACAAACAGGCATTAACATTGTTCTTTATCAACACTCACATTGCCAACTGAACACAAATTATGAAGTGAGGAAATGTCAAGACTTGTGCTTTGTCAACATACCTCAACTGTTTTAACACACGCTGTTCAAGATAAGAAAGCACACCACATTACAGAGATATATATATTCCAAATTGGTACAACAGCTTCAAACCGTCATTGTAGCTCTCCAAACCACAAACACTGCCCCCACCAAGTGGGGAGAGCAACTAAAGTATTTTAAGCAATTCTCTCGTACAATGGTTTCTTTTCTGTTGACAGTTACTCTGAGCCTCTGCCTTGGACTGAAGATGAAGGAAACTGTGAGCTGTGACCTTCGATGCCTCTCACCTGCTGACACCCATGTAACCCCTCCCAGTCAACCAGAAGAAGACTCTGAGGGGCGTGCAACTGTGCTCATGCATTGGGTCTACAAGGAGTCAGGATACAAAGGCTCACATTTCACACTTGGACTTTAATCGACATTTTAATTGTTTCAAAAGTAGGATTTAACTAAGCAAACTAGTACTTCTCAGTTTCAACCATGGCACTTGCCAAGGTAAATTACATTTAATATTCAGCATGATTTCTATAACTCCAATGACAGGAATAAATGGCTCTCTCTGTCTAAAAATGCTTCCCTTCTTTAAAGTGAATTGTCGATACCAATGATTAAAGGTGAAAATAACCAAGATTTTAAAAAATCCCAAAGTTTATGGTACAGTGAGGGACAGAGCATAATTTTTTTTCTCCCCAAAGCCACAGTACATAGCTGTATATCCTAGTTATAAGTCATTCCGGCTCTTGAATGTGGGATGCTGCAACAGCGTGACTTGATCAGCGATGCTAGGTCCGTGCCCAGGATCCAAACCGGCAAACCCCAGGCCGCCAAAGCTGAGCCTGCAAACCTAACCACTTGGCCACGGGGCTGGCCCCCAGAGCACAATTTTGAGGTCAGGATAACCCCAGTTTGGATCCAACTTAGGACCTGTGTGCCCTTAGACAATTTACCTAATATCTCTGAGATTCAATTTCTTTGCCAATAAAATTGGGAGAAGAGATATCCATCTCATACATTTCATGTGGGGTTTAAGCAAGATCAAATGTCTGGTATACCACGGACATGCATATTAATTCTCTTCCAGAGTGTGGAAAAAACCCCCAAAGTTCACAAGCTTTATTTGTCTTTCAACAACTTTTCTACTGTTCTTGAGAGAAATTACTAAATTTAAATTATAACATTTCTGAGGCAATTGGGGGGGGGGGCTCTTTGCTTTCATAAATACCACATACGGCGGTCTCAGGGTGTTTAAACAGCAATTGTAGAAGTAGGAGTAATTTAAGTCCAAACAACCACTTAAATTCTATTATTCAAAGTTCTGTGGTAAAATGAAAAAAGAAAGTTACATACTAAGTATAGTTATTGTCCTTTAAAACCCTGTTTTCCCTTATAGCATAATAAGCCTTCGCTTACAGCCAGCAAAGCGTAGTGTGTTTTCCCTGAGTTTCGTGACAAAGAATCTAAAATT
Source organism: Equus quagga (assembly GCF_021613505.1). Classification (NCBI taxonomy): domain Eukaryota; kingdom Metazoa; phylum Chordata; class Mammalia; order Perissodactyla; family Equidae; genus Equus; species Equus quagga. Next base: position 119,480,269 of record NC_060270.1, on the reverse strand, counting down.
CATCATCACCACCCAAACAGAAACTAAATTTTTTTTAACTTAAAGTCTAGAAGACAGTGAAAAACATCCTGTAGTAATAAAGAGCAGGCCCCAAACTTTTGGTGGAAGAAGCAAGCTTAAACTTCAGTCTGTGAAGATCCACAGCTAAATAAACTCACAAAGTTACATTGTTAATGGGGGCAATTGATATGGAGACTCAGATCTCTAGCTTTGACAGAGGCTTCAAAGAATTGCAAAAGTCAGACAGACTTACCACAAAATCCAGTCTGTAACTAGGGCTAACCGAATAATATTACAGCAGCCGTGGAGTCAAAGATAACAAGGGGTCATTTCTGTGTCCCGTAAAGAGAACGGCTGCTGCTTGATGCCAGCTTTCCCATTATTGCCCGCTGTTTGGGGGCTCCGCAGACATGGCCCAAGGAGGAGGGCAGGTAAGACGTGACCCTGACTCTTGGATACGCAGAGTGATAACCGGAAGCTGAGACTCCAGGTCCCTGGATGTCTTGGAACCAGGGTACCAAGGGTTGAGTAATCTTTTCTGTGCCCTTGACTTCAAATTAGTAAAGGAAACCTACTCAGATGTGGCTGCCAGTCCTTTCCGAACTGGCATGTGGACTCCAGAGTAATTCTGAATCCCGATTCTGCCACTTAGCTGTCTGGCCCAGGGTAAGCTACTTAACTTCCTCATCGAAATGGGGCATTACACTAGTTCCTACCGTAAGGGTTGCCAGGATGGTGAACTGAGTTAATATTCATAAAGGACTTGGAACACTGGCTGAACTGCAGGAGGCTCTTTCACTGAGTTTCTTAAATAAAAATAATACACCTCCCATGTATAGCACCAAGACATTCAGAAAAATAATCTCAGGTGTATGCCAAAATTTTAGTCTTCAACTAGACAAGAAACCAGACAACCACATTTTTTGAGGGGCTTCTTTGGTGCTTTTGTTTCTTTTTGTGAGAAAGATTGGCCCTGAGCTAACAATTGTTGCCAATCTTCCTCTTTTTGCTTGAGGAAGATTGTTGCTGAGCTAACGTCTGCACCAGTCTTCCTCTATTTTATGTGGGATGTCGCCACAGCATGGTTTGACCAGCAGCACTAGGTCTGTGCCTGGGATCCAAATCTACAAACCCCAGGCCACCAAAGCAGAGCATATGAACTTAATCACTACACCACCAGGCTGACCCCAGACAACCAGATTTTTTAATGATTAAGAAATTATGCTACTTATTTCAATAAAAGTATTAATTAAATATCTAACTGTATATATAAATAGTATATATTTAAATAAAACACATAAATATATAAAACATATACTATGCACTGCTTATTATCTATTTTATTTACTATACTAATGTACAGGGCTCTACTTTTCTTTTTAGGTGAGGAAGATTGGCCCTGAGCTAACATCTGTGCCAATCTTCCTTTATTTCGTATGTGGGACGCCACCACAGCATGGCTTGATAAGCAGTGCTTAGGTCCATGCCCAGGATCTGAACCTGCGAAACCCAGGCCATCAAGGCAGAGTGTTCAAACTTAACCACTAACATTATCAGGCTAGTACAAGGCTCTACTTTTAGGGTGATCAATTTAAAGATCAGATTAAAGTAGTGTTTACTCTGTGTGTGTAGAAATGTATATGAAAATAGAATGTTTTGTGTAGCTCATAACATTTCTATCCTACAATTAATTAGGGGTTATGATTGACTCTTGTCAACACATCATCTATATGGCATTATCTTCAAGTAATAAAAAGTCTGATTTTAGAAAGTTAGCTATGCAGAGTCATTGATTAAACAACTTATATATAAAGAAACAAAATTATGATGTAGTCTTAACTTGAAATACTCCATTTGTGGTCTTCAAATTTTTCTTTCCATTTTGCTTTTGTGACAAGGTGTAGTTCCTTCATTAATTAAAAATATTGTAAGAAGGTGATTTCCAGTAAAACATAGGACATAAGGACTCTCATAATTTACATTAGAACTTTGACTATGTCTTCTACATGTAAACTTCAAAATTCTTCACTCCTGTTTGTAATTAGGAGTCCTGCAGAGCCGACAAGTGGCTCCAACCTTTCTCCTCTGTGAAAGAGGTCTTGTTTCTGTTGATGGACTTTCTGGTGCATATTTGACCATATATATTTAAAGCATTATGGGGTATTTTTTATTTGTGTTTTTTAATTTTATATTTGAAATTAGACTATTCCTAGAAAGAGAAATATATGCAGTCATAATTTAATAACCAATTGAACAACAAAAACAAAATATCAAATCAATGATTATTTTACTCAAAACCATAGCAAATAACAGTTTAAATGCTTATTCACATTTTTTTATAATGAATTCTTTTTTTTTTTAAAGATAGGCCCTGAGCTAGCATCTGTTGCCAATCTTTTTTTTTCTTCTTCTTCTTCTCCCCAAAGCCCCCTGGTACATAGTTGTATATCTTAGTTGTGGGTCCTTCTAGTTGTGGCATGTGGGATGCCGCCTCAGCGTGGCCTGATGAGCGGTGACTTCTCCGCACCCAGGATCCGAACTGACGAAACCCTGGGCTGCTGAAGCAGAGTGTGGGATCTTAACCACTCAGCCATGGGGCTGGCCCCTGATTATTCACGTTTTACTCATTGAATTTATCAAATAGTTGATTGAACAGACCAAACCAACATCTGCTTTTTACAATATATAAAGCTACATGCCTCAAAAGCAATAGCTTTTCCTATGACTTATGGTCAGATTTACAGAAGTGAGAAGCACTGAAGAATTATATTCTCATGTTGGTGCTGAATGAAATCAACCAACCCAGTGGTCTGACATCTTTCCTATGGATTAGAGGGAGCACACTGCTATCTTATTCTCACCTTTAATCAATTTTAGTTTTAGTTTCCTTCAGAGTGGGAGCCATACTTGATTCACCTTTCAATCTTCTATGAGTATTCATCATATATTTTGTACAAATAGCAGTATATTAACTCAAATGGGGCAAGTTGAGAGGCTATACGTTCAGCTTACTATAGAAGATACTGAACAACACAGATGTGTTTAAGTTATAATCATGCTATTTGAGCTATATGTACATGGTATTGAACATCTTTATTTCAATACTGAAAAGAAATAATCACATTTAGAAAAGCAATATTTTCTTACATGGAGCTACAAATTCTACTTTCAAAAAATTTTCAGTGTTATTTTTCTATTTCCTCCAATAAGAAGTGCTTCTTGGGAATTCTTGGGTAGAGAACATTATTCCTTAAATATACATACACACACATATATGCATAATTAGTGTCCTACCTATTTCCCTCTTGGGCTGGCATTTCTTGCATAAGCTGAAAATGATTCTCCAGCTATCAAAACAGTCCAGTATTGGATATGAACTTGAGTTAAAATCCAAGCTCTCAAAGGTGTGTTTTGGGATCCATCAATAGTTGCTTGACTTCACAGTTGCGATGAAGGATCACTAATGGGTACTGTGTACACGTTGCTTATATACAGTTTTAGCCATATGCAGGGATGGGACTTTGACTCCTAAATTAGTCATTCACAGCGAAAGACCAATACCAAACTTTTGTTTAAAACCAAGGCATAGGATACAGTCTGCTTTAGTATAATAAATAACATAATAATGATGGCTCCATTATGAGGACATCCCTAAAAAATTGTACATAAATGGTATTTTCAATAATTAAAAAACTGTTGCAGGAATCCAGGAAAAGTTGGTTGAGGGTCTGATTTATTGTAATGGTATTGAGATTGGAGAGAAGCAAAGAGTTTTGAGACACAGTTAAGCAATAGAATTGGCAGTTCATTGCCAGTTGCTGGCTCATTGGATATGGGAAAGAGGGAGGAATCAGGATGATGATTAGATTTAATGTTTGACTGCATGGGTGAATAGTAGTATTATTTACTGAGACCAGGAGCACAGGAAGAGAAGCAGATTTGGAGCCTGGAAGGAAGATTTAGAAGATGCATATTGTTTGGGATGTGTTTGAGGTGTTCACGGGACATCCAAATGAGGACAGCCAGAGGGCAGCATGTCTTTGATATGCTAAGGAGCTAGACTGGGAGTCAAGATTTTGGAAGTCTTAGAACACAGTCAATCGTTGAAGCCACAAGTGTGTATAAGATCACTCCCGAAGATAATGTAGAGTAAGAACAGGAAAACCATAGGAAAATGGTTCTCTATACCATTAAACTGGTCACTAAGAGATGTTGCCTTATGAAAATATATTCTATGATAGCATTAAGTGATGTTCGTTAAGAACAATGTAAAGCTGGCAAGGCTGTAAATTAATTTTGCTTTCTAACTCCTTTAACTTCCTTTTGCTGCACAGTGTGGTTTCCTCAAGTTACCACACGTGTAACTCCCTGGCTGTTGAGGCCAGTCAGTTTCACTTTATGCCACACAAACAAACATGTGGCATGAGGTTAAATCCTCCTAACCACACATCTTGTTATTTACTTGTGTGTTAGAAAATGTAGACCTGCACAACCAAGTAATTCAACTGGAATTTTTAAAACTTCTAATTTCTCATTGGTAAAATTACCTGTGGAAATGATTGATATCATGCACATTTCACAATTGCCCGTTTTTTAACTTCCTCTCCAAACAGATTTTCCTGCATCAGCCAAGGAGAAAAAAAATAACTGACTTGAGTTTTTGCTTTCTGTCTAACCTTTGGTGATCAAGACCTTTAAGAGAATTCAAGACCTCGCTAACCACAGATGTTTATCTCTGTTCTTTGTCTGGTCCTATGAGTTACAAGGACATTCTGCAATCTTTAAATTCTACATTGAACTTTACCAAAGAAGCAGGATTCCAAACATGTCTTGAGGATTAAATGTTAAACTAAACCAATATTCCACAAACAAAATAATCCCGTGCCATACATATTATTATATGCAATTCTTAAACTATTTTCTGAAACCATTAACATTATAATGGTTGCTTATACCATTATGAGATTGGTCCATTTTCTTTTGGCAAAATATTTTAATAGTTCATAAAATCCAAGTTGTCTCATAATATCTAATGCATCAACTATTCCTAACCCTTGTGATTGAAGCCAGGGTACCCAGTTAATTTTTTAATAAATTACCTCTTAAGCCTGATCTCTATCAGCTTCACATACACAGAATTAATCTTCACTTATGTTTTCATACATTGTAAAGTTGCCTGTCGGAAAGCCATTGAATCCTCCTTCTCAGTTACCATATTATTAAGTTCTATTACTTAAAATATGTCTATTACAAAGCCAGATTGTCTCTGAAAAAAGGCTATAACGAGGGCATAATGCTTACTATGATGGCATGGATATAACTCACTTCTGTGATCTTTGGTGTCTTAAGGTATTTTTGACTTGCCCTGGGTCTAAAAAGAAACAACGTGCATTCTCAGAATATTTAAGGCAGGAACAGACTCTGAAAGTCTGAGGTTACTGTAGAATTAAGAAACCATGTAAGGTTGGACACTTTTGAAGTGTTTTCCTGGCTGTATTTCCAATAAAGCGTAAGGCTAGGTGGAAAATTTTAGGATTTGTGATTTTTTTAATAGAGTAATATTCATACTCAGAAAAGTGGTAGGGAAATACCTTGGTTTGATCCCAAAAAGAATCTAATTCCTTCTTCATGATCAAGCGAAGTATTTTTGCCTAGAATGAAAACAAGAGAAAAGCATGTTACCTATCCCCCATGTACTCGGACTGGTTTAACCTGTCTTCATCAGCATCACTTTACTGTGATGGAATGATACATGACTGGCTGAACAATGATCAGGACTGCGAGGGGATCTGACGGTCCAGTATTTCCAATCAGGCCAGGGGGCTCAGTATTTCTTCATATTCTATTCAGTCCAAATTAAAGGAAATGTTTTCTTCTCTGTCCTATGTGTAAAATAATAAAAATTATTTTAGCATATTTACTTTTTATTCACTTTAATCTCAAATATTGATGGGCTAATCTGTTATAAATATTCAGCCTCTAGGTTACCACGGGCCTGTTTGCATCGCATTTGCTGTACTATAATTTAACAGCTTGCTTGTCTACCTTCCTTTGATCTAGGAGTTCCTCGAGGACAAGAATGTATGCAGACCGTGTCTTATTCATCTATATAAGCTCGACATCTAGAAAAAGTACCCAGCCCATAACAGGAAATAATAATACGTGCTTGCAGATAAATGTACTAGATATGGAAAATGATGGTGTTAATTTAGAAAGAGAATAGAGAAGTAGTGCGTAGAGTTTTTAGTGTATAGCGTCTGGCACCATCAGCTATAGGTGATCATTCAAATCCATCTTTTACTAGCTGCGTGAACTGGGCAAGTAATTTAACTTTCCTGAATTTCCTTTCTATAAGAGGAGAATGGTAATGCCTGTCTTTGAAGGTTAGACGAAGATTAAATGAGAGAATGTATATAAAGAATTTATCGCTGAGTGTGGCTCACAGTAAAGCACTCAATATAAGACAGCAAAAACAAAATAAACTTAAATAAGCAAATATTTCTGAAAGTAGTATTGTTTTTTCCTACTCCTTGTTGTTCAAAAGGAATTGGACTTTTGGTTCAAAATACTCCACTAAACACCCATGTTTATCTTGTCTCTCTCCCATGATCGAATTTCAATGACAGTAAAGATTGACAAAAAGAATAAATCTGTGGCAGTGCTAAAAACAAAACCTTAAGAGAATGAGAAGATAAGCCACAGTCTGGAAGAAAATATTTGCAAAAGACACATCTGATAAAGAAACATTATCCAAAATATACAAAGAACTCTTAAAATTCAACAAGAAGAAAATGAAGAATCTAATTTAAAAATGGGTATAAACCTGAACAGACACCTCACCAAAGAAGATATATATATAGTTGGCAAGTAAGCATATGAAAATATGCTCAACATCACATGTCATTAGGAAATTTCAAATTAAAATCAGATTCTACTACACACTTATTAGAATGGCCAAAATCCAAAGCAGTGACAACACTAAATGCTGGCAAGGATGTGGAGCAACACCACTTCTCATTCATTGCCAGTGGGAATGCAAATGATTCAACCACTTGGAAGACAGTTTGGCTGTTTCTTACAAAACAGAACACACTATTATTATATGATCCAGCAAACATGTTCCTTGGCATTTACTCAAATGATTTGAAAACGTATATTTATGTCCACGTAAAAACCTGCATGTGGATGTTTATAGCAGTTTTTTTCATAATTGCCAAAACCTGGAAGCAACCAAGATGTCCTTCAGTACGTGTGTAGATAAATTAGCTGTGGGACCTGTGGTACATTCAGACAGTGGAATACTATTCGGTACTAAAAAAAAAATGAGCACTTGAGCCATGAAAAGACATGGAGGAAACTTAAGCACGTATTATTAAGGGGAGGAAGCCAATCTGAAAAGGGTACCTACTATATGATTCCAAACATGTGACAATCTGGAAAAGGTGAAACTGGAGATGGTAAAAAGATTAGTTGCTGCCAGGGATTAGGGGGGACAAAGGAATTAATAAGCAGAGCACAGAGGATTTTTAGGGCAGTGAAATCATTCTACGTGATATTACAATGATGGATACATGCTGTTATACATTTGTCAAAACCCATAGAATTCACACTACCAAGAGTGAACCCTAATGTAAACTATGGGTTTTGGGGAATAATAATCTGTCAATATAGGTTCATCAATTATAACAAAAGTACCACTGTGGTGGGCACAGTTGATAGTGTGGGAGGCTGGGCACATGCAAGGACCGGGACTGGACTTTCCACTCAATTTTGCTGGGAAGCTAAAATTGCTTTAGAAAACAAATTTTATTAATTAAAAAAAGGGAAAAAACCAAATCCAATATTTTCTTCTATTTAATTAAAATATAAATGCCTGTAACTGTAATTTTATTATTTTCTTCAAAAATGAAACAAAAAAAATTCTGGTTATTCACATGCAATACTATTTACTATTATTATTGTTTGCTATTTTAACTTTGTTTAATAATCAATCCATCATATGATGATATTAAGGGCATCACTTCCAAATATTGGACATTCCATAACTACTGGTTTCTTAAGGAGCATCTTCATTGATTTTTAAACATTTCACGATATCCCCTTTTCTCTTAGGGTGAAGTATTTCTGGATTCTCTCTTGTGTTTTGAGATAGCACATCTTCAAATATGCACAGCTAAGTGATATGTTCCTTTCTAGCCTATAAAATGTGCCAGAGATTAAATTTTTATCAGTCCATATCCCCTGAGGAATACAAACAGGAGGCTTATAACTCAATCTATGCTAGTTAATAGTCTTCTGTAAACTGCTACTTGCCTTAGGTTCCTATTTTATTAAGCACAAGCAAAACACCTCAGAAATGATTGAGAAGTATCAATATAGCACTGCGGATCTGCAGAAATCAATTTATAGACTAACATTCATCATTTTTATTTCCATGGAGAAGCAATTAACCATTAATCGTAACCTAGTTTGAACCTTCGTCATTAGGTCATTTGTTCTCGTCACTGGTGTCTGACCCAAGATGGAAATGAAAATATTGATTTAATTTTTTAACTCTTATCCTAAGTCCCTGGACACATATTTACAACCCTCAAATGATACTAAATTTGAATCCTATAATTAAAATGTGGCCTCAAGAAAATTTTCAGAGAAGTGCCATGTAACAAAAGTTAGACACACATGCACAGAAAAGAGAGAGAGACCTTATAGAACAAAATAAAGAAATTTGAAAATCTTCCTTTTCTTGTGTTTCCCCAGTAAAAAGAAAAATTAAGCAAAAATTAATATTAAGTAAAATAGAGATAAAAGTGAAGAGACAAGCATTCTCTAACATAGTCTCAGTTTGGTGTAAAACTTTGTGAATATGTTAACTTGCTGTGACAGTCTAGCTTTCTTTATTCTAGTTCACTAATTTTTGATGAGATAGTGGAGGCAGAAGTGATAATTACCAAGGTAGAGAGAGGAGCTGGTGTGGCTGGTATTAAAGATTTACATGGGGATGAGCTAGTATTTTAGATTAATCATAGTTTAGAAAAAGAAAGAAAAATTTGGTATAAAATTCTTCTCTCATTTTTGGTCCCATAGTACTCACATCTGTGCTGTATTTGGTCTGAAATATGTAGGAAATACTGAATAAAATGTTTATAATCCTATCCAGATCTATTGTGCATGATCAGATTATCTATAATACCAGACAGCTCAAGTAATTAACCCAATGTCTGAATGAAATTGTCTGAAAAAATATAATAGCTATTCTCTGGTTTTTCCAGAACTTGACTTTGTCTACCTAGCATCTCTTCTTTTAGGACTCTACCCCAACCCCATGCATAATAATCCTGCTCAGTCATGTGATTCGGATTGGGGGTACCACCAACCTGTGTACCCTCCCCTGTTCCTGGCCTTATCAGAGTTCCTCATTGGTAGCCTCATTGGGCCTACCCAAATAGAATGCTATGGTGTAGCACTGATGACTTGTTCAGAGGTGAGGAATGTCACCAAAGCCAATTCTTCCCAAGAGTTTTGAGAGAGATATTTGAAAAAATATTGCATAATTTCAGAAATATGCAGGAGCCATATAAAGAATTGGTAAGCTTTGTGGAAGGACATACAGAAAAACTTAAATACATGGAAATGCATATCATATTTCTGCTATGGGTAGGAAGACAAAACTGGTAAAATACTCTTCCAAATCAATCCATACATCTTATTCATTTGACCAAAATAAATAGATACATAAAACCAGAATGTTCAATTTATCTAAAAGGATAGATGAATGAGAATAGTTCAGATAGAACAGATGGATTAGATTTAAGTGTAAAAAAGCTGTAAAAGTAATAAAACTGGAGCTGGAAAACTATAAGAGCAAGTATTATCTAAATTTGAAGTGGAAAGCTTTTCTAGATTGACATCGAAAGGTCATAGAGCATAAAAAAATAAAGAGAGTGGATGCATATTTGTATGGAAGAATATACAAAATCAAAAGACAAATGAATCACTGAAGAAAAATATTTGCAACCTATGTGGGAGACATAGAGTTAATGTTCATAATATGTAAAGAAATAACACATACCAGAAATACACAAACAATTCCATAGGAAGAAATGGTTGCATGACATGAAAAGGTAATCCCAAAGAAAATCCATGACCAGTAATCATATGAAGTATGACCAACAAAAATGCCAATTAATGTGATACCATCTTTTGTCCATCAGAGTAGCAAAAATATAAAAGTACTGGTAATGCCAGGTATTGATGACAGTGTGAGGAAATAGGTTTTCTCATATATTGTCAGTGGTAGTATAAATTAGTTCAGTATTTTCGGAGGGCAATATTTACCATTGTTATTATCACAAAAATCATTTTAAGCCACTGAAACGTTCCTCAAGAGGGACTGGGTTAACAAATTAAGATACAACAATAAAATGAATGCTAACTGTTCGTTAAAATATATGAGAGATCTATATGATTTTATGTGAAAAGAAATTCCTGCCATATTATAGGTTAAAAACATAAATTAAAAAAAAAAGTTATGGGGCTGGCCCAGTGGTGCAGCAGTTAAGTTCGCATGTTCTGCTTTGGCAGCCCAGGGTTCGCCAGTTCAGATCCCAGGTGCAGACAGACCTACTCACTGCTTGTCAAGCCGTGCTGCGGCGGGCATCCCACATATAAAGAAGAAGAAATGGGCACGGATCTTAACTCAGTGCCTTCCTCAGCAATAAGAGGAGGATTGGCAGCAGACGTTAACTCAGGGATAATCTTCCTCAAAAAGAAAAAAAAAACTAAAATAAATAAGTAAATATATATATTTTTTAAATTCCAAAATCATCTTGAAAAGACATGATTGGCCATTGTTGACTTTAGAGATGGAAGGGGATCATGAGCCAATGAATGTGGGCAGACTCTAGAAGCTGGAAAAGGACTATGATCCTCAGTTATAACACTTATCTGAAGAAGGAAATTGATCTGTGTCACCACAGATCCCTACATGGTGTGGTTTCCAGGAATGCATTTGGGACGTAAACAAGGGCTGCCTGGACTTTTCCAGGAAGTAGAAAAGATCCAAACCAGTATTTGAGTTAACACTGAAATGCACCCTCAACCAACCACTGAATCAGGTTACAAGACAAATAATTATTCTAATGGAACTAGGGGAAGAACACTAAATGAAATTTAATATATGCTCCCTAACTTATCTTTGTTTATGACTCCGTAGGGGGCTAATTATCTTCCTCAATCCTGTGACAAAAAGAATTGGAGGTGACAGGAAAAGCAAGAACAATTTGGTTCTCAGTGAATTCCCAATGAATGATTGCTAAACTACAAAAAAAAAAAAAAAATGACAAACCTTTAGCTAAACTCGCCAAGAAGAGAGAGAACTGAAATAAATAAAATCAGAAATGAAAGAGGAGACATTACAATTGATAGAAATACAAAGGATTATAAGAGACTGCTATGAACAATTATATGTCCACAAATTGGACAACCTAGAAAAAGATGGGTAAATTCTTAGAAACATACAACCTTCCAAGATTTGAATCACGAAGAAATAGAAACTCTGAGCAGACCAATTACTAGTAAGGAGATTGAATCAGTAACCAAAAGCCTCCCAAGAAACAAAAGTCCAGGACTAGATGACTTCACTGGTGAATTCTACCAAACATTCAAAGAAGGATTAATATCAATCTTTCTTAAACTCTTCCAAAAAAAGAAGAGGAGAGAATACTTCCAAATTCATTTTACGAGGCCAGCATCACCCTGATACCAAAACCAGACAAGGACATCATAAGAAAAGAAAATTACAGGCCAATATCCTTGATGAACATAAATGGAAAAATCCTCAACAAAATATTATCAAACCTAATTCAACAACATGTTAAAAAGATCATACACGATGAAGAGTGGAATTTATTCCAGTGATGCAAGGATTATTCAACATCCACAACATCAATCAACATGATACACCACATTAACAAAATAGAAAATAAAAATCATATGATCATCTCAATAGATGCAGAAAAAGCAGTCAACAAAATTCAACATCCATTTATGATAAAAACTCAACAAAGTGGGTATAGAGGGAACATACCTCAACATAATAAAGTCTCATATATGATAGGCCCACAACTAATGTCATACTAAATGGAGAAAAGCTGAGAGATTTTCCTTTAAGTTCAAGAATTAGACAATGATGCTTTCTCTTACCACTTTTATTCAACATAGTATTGGAAGTCCTAGCCAGAGCAATTAGGCAAGAAAAAGAAATAAAACTCATCTAAATTGGGAAGGAAGAAGTAAATCTGTCACTATTTGCAGATTACATGATATATGCAGAAAACCCTAAAGACTCTACCAAAAAACTGTTAGAAATTAATAAATGAATTCATAAGACTGCAGCATACAAAATCAATATACAAAACTCAGGTGAGTTTCTATATACTAATAACAAACTATCAGAAACAGAAATTAAAAAAACAATCCTATCTACAATTACATCAAAAAGAATAAAATATCTAGGAACAAGTTTAATCAAAGAGGTAAAAGACCTGTACAGTGAAAACTATAAGACACTGATGAAAGAAATTGAAGAAGACACGTAAATGAAAAGGTATTCCAAGCTCAAGGATTGGAAGAAGTAATATTGCTAAAATGTTCATACTACCTAAAGCAATCTACAGATTTGATGCAATCAATCCCTATCAAAATTCCAGAGGCATTTTTCACAAAGTAGAAGAAACAAGCCTAAAATTTGTGTGGGATCATAAAAGACCCCAAATCTCCAAAGCAATCTTGAGAAAGAAGGACAAAGCTGGGGACATCATGGTCCCTGATTTCAAACTATATTACAAAGCTATAGTAATCAAAACAGAATGGTATTTGCATAAAAATAGACACATAGATCAATGTAACAGAAGAGAGAGCCCAGAAATAAACCCACGCATTTATGGTCAATTAATTTACAACAAAGGAGCCAAGAATATACAACGGGGAAAGGATAGTCTTTTCAATAAATAGTGTTGGGAAAACTGGACAGCCACATGCAAAAGAATAAAACTGGATCATCATCTTCCTCATATGCAAAAATGAACTCAAAATGGATTAAAGACTTGAATGTAAGACCTGAAATCTAAAACTTCTAGAAGAAAACATAGACAGCAAGCTCTTTCACTTGAGTCTTGGTGATGATTTTTTTAATTTGACTCCAAAAGCAAAGGCAACAGAAGCAAAAATGAACAAGTGGGACTACACCAAACTAAAACTTCTTCACAGCAAAGGAAACCACCAACAAACTGAAAAGGCAACCTACTGAATGGGAGAAAATATTTGCAAATCATATATCTGCTAATGAGTTAATATCCAAAATATACAAAGAATTTATACAGCTCAATAGCAAAAAAACAATCTGTTTAAAAATGGGCAAAAGATCTGAATAGACATTTTCCCAAAGAAGACATACAGATGGCCAACAGGTACCTGAAAAGGTGCTCATGTCACTAATCATCAGGGAAATGTAAATCAAACCCACAATGAGATATCACCTCACACCTGTTAGAATGGTTATTATAAAAAAGATAAGAGATAACAAATGCTGCAAAGATGTGGAGAAAAGGGAACCCATGTGCACTGTTGATGGGAATGTAAATTGGGGCAATCACTATGGGAAACAATATGAAGGTTCCTCAAAAAATTAAAAATAGTACTACCATATGATCCAGTAATTCCTCTTCTGGGTATTGATCTGAGGAAACGAAAACACTAACTTCAAAAGATATCTGCACCTCCATGTTCACTGCAGCATTTGCAGTAGCCGAGACATGGAAACAACATCAGTGTCCATTGGTGGATGAATGGATAAAGAAACGTGGTATATACATACAATGGAATATCATTCATCCATAAAAAAGAAGAAAATCTTGCCGTCTGTGACAACATGGATGGACCTTGAGGATATTACACAAAGTGAAGTAAGTTGGATAGAGAAAGACAAATATTCTATGATCTCAGCTATATGTGGAATCTAAAAAAAAAACCCTAAGCTCATAGATACAAAAAACAGATTGATCGTTGCCAGAGGTGGAGGGTGAGGGTGGGGTGGGTGAAATGGGAATAGGTGGTCCAAAGCGACAAACTTCCAGTTATAAGACTCATTTATGAGTCATGGGGATATAACACACAGCATGGCAACTGCAGTTAAGGACACTGTATTGCATATTTGAAAGTTGCTAAGAGAGTGCATCTTAAAAGTTGTCATCATAAGAAAAATATTCTGTAACTATGTATGGTGACGGATGTTAACTAGACTTATTGTGGTGATCATTTTGCAACATATACAAATATTGAATCACCATATTGGACACCTGGAATTTATATAGTGTTGTGTGATATTATACCTCGATAAAAAATAAAAAAGAAAGAGGAACTTGGCTAACAAATTAAGATACAATAAAATGAACGTTAAATTTCCATTAAAACACATCAGAGATCTATATGATTTTAGCTTACGTGTCTTGAGTGCTTACCGCACGCCAGACACTGAACTCCACAGCAAGTGCTGCCCGTGCAAGTACATACTTGTGCAAGCACATACGCACATAGACATGTGTACGCAGGCATCAAACTTTTATCACCTTTGTGGAGTGGGAGCCCTGGAGCGAGGGTGGGGTGGAGGGAGAGGTTGACAGGTAGGGAAGTTCAAGAAGGATGAGGTTCCCTCAGTACTACACAGAGCAGTGTTTGCTTGATTGTCTTTATTATGAAGATGTTTTCACTTTTATCAGGAAAAAATCAAAGAGTTTCATTTTGAGAGAAAGACAAATAAAAATATATATTTTGTTCATTCTTAGCAAAATTATCCATTATTCTCAGAAAGATTAACTATAATTTTTGTGTGTGCTGCTTGCCCAAATATGGTGCCCCTTGTTCACCTTTGTATCTCATATAGTTTCTTTACATGAACAGTTATTAGTAAATGGTGGCCCAACTGAATGACAATTTACTTTTATTAGAAAGTCTTGGGAATGATATGGTTTTGTAGATTGTATCTAGCACCTGTTACATTAAGAAATTAATGCTATAAAAGTATGCAGTTTTGGGGCTGGCCCGGTGGCGCAGCGGTTCAGTGTGCACATTCCGATTCAGCGGCCCGGGGTTCGCCGGTTCGGATCCCAGGTGCAGACATGGCACCGCTTGGCAGGCCATGCTGTGGTAGGCTTCCCACAGATAAAGCAGAGGAAGATGGGCACGGATATTAGCCCAGGGCCAGTCTTCCTCAGCAAAAAGAGGAAGATTGGCAGCAGATGTTAGCTCAGGGCTAATCTTCCTCAAAATAAAAAAAAAGATACAGTTTTAAAAAATATGTATTTCTCCATAATATACTTATGTCAAATAATACACAAAAGTACAATTTTAGTTTTTGTAAATAATGTAGCTCTTTGGACAGTTAATATTTTCAAACATAAACATAGCTTTTATTCTGCTCCCTTTGGTGAAAAAAAGTTCAAGCAAATTTATAAACTATATATTATAAATAAATATGTGAATGCACATGTATTTTGCATCTTTAACATATATCTTCTGCAATTGGTATATTTTAAGATCATATAAGAAAAGTCATTTGTTTTCAAGATTGCCTCTGGCAAATAGTAACTTATGCCATCCCTCCTACCATCCTATTTTAGTCTTGGGCTCACAAACACGTAATTAAAATGCTTTGTCAAATAATAAAACACCATGTCTCTAGGGGCAGACTTACTTACTTAAATTGAAAATGTGGAGAATGACAAAAAGGGGTCTTAAATTCAATTTTAAAATTCACAAGGGGTCACTGCCATAAGAAACATTTATAACCAAAGGTTTGACTTTCTGCTTTTCTGTATTTGCTATCTTTTGCTCCAGTTGTGTTATGAAATATGACCACATCAACTCTAAAGGAGAAGATCATCCCATTCAATCAAACGAAACCAAACAACTTGAAAAGTTCGCACCTCCCTGGGGTGAAAAATTGTCTCCCATTGTCAGGAGGCCATGTTTCAAGGATCCTCTTCATTATCTTTTGAAAGCTAACGCCTTCAAATCTTTTGATTTGGCCTTCAGTATCTTTTGAAAAGAAATATCAAGAGCCAAATAGTATGGCACTGAAGTTATATACAGAAATATGTGGATTTGAAAATCACAAAGACAGAAGACTGAAGGATCCATCATTTGACACCAAGTCACCCTCCTGAAAATACTGCCCTTACTGTGGAAGTGTGTGTTAAACAATAAACAGCAGTGTTTCCTTTGTAAATGCCTGCAGTTTTTTCCAGAATACGGTGCTAAAATGAGTTTGACTGAGCATTCAAGCGTATGTGGAGCCTAGCTTGTAACAGGACTATCTTTTATAAGAGTTTATTGTACTTACATGATACCAGACATGTCTCAACTTCTAAGTGAGTCCTTAAACACTGCCATTTGGACTCAGAATTCATGTATTCAGTAAGTATAATTTGGAAAATGACGTGAAATATGATCTTTCATCACTAAAAACTGTTGGATCACAAGGTAAGAAGATATTGAATGACTAATAAACAACTGTCTGGCTACATGCCTTCCTCCTTAATACTAAATAAAAGTAGCCGAAAAAGAATGAGTTCATCCTCATTGTGAAGAAGCAGAGGAAAAAAATTGAGAACTGAGCACGCCTTCATTAAAAGAAGATTTTATGGGATAGAGATGTAAGATAAGTCTTGTTCTCCTGACACTATATTAGAAGGCATTTTGTAAGTATTTCATAAAAATTAAATTAAATCTTGTTCTAAGTTAGATTTTTAATAGAAAAATCACTTTGAAGAAGAAAATATTTCACTTTGTGTTTTTGTGTGTAAGTTTCAGAATGATGAGACCTTACCATTTCTGTAACATTGCTTGCTAATTGAGCCCATAGAAAATTCATATTAGGTTGGTAGTTTGGCTAAATAAAAGATCTGATAGTGAATTTTTAGATATCAAATTAAAATATCATCATATCTTAAAAAAATAAACTTAGAATGTGCAAAATGAGCCATACCCAAGAAGTAACTGTTTGGCATCTGGTGGAACTTAAAAAGATAGCAAAAAAGACAGTCTGGGCAATTATTCCACTATCTTATACCCTGTGTATACTTATGAAGGGGCAAAAAGAACGAGCATATCTCAATGTACTAAATGTACAAAGTCAGAATTAACCATATTTTAAACTTCTGTATTTCCTGGAAGCTGCATGTAGGGCCCAGCAGCATGAATCCTAGATCACAAGAGTTGTGAGTGAAAAATGTACTCACAGTCTTACTATGACAAAAAGTAGCAAAGGCCTATGCAGATTGTAATCTGATGAATTCTGTGAGCAGGAGGAAAAAGTAGGCCAAGTATGGCAATGACGGGGTTTTTTTTTTTTGAGGCCATAATAGTTTATAGCATTGTAAAATTTCAGTTGCACATTATTGTTTGTCGCTCACCATATAAGTGCACCCCTTCATCCCTTGTGCCCACCCCCTAAACCCTTTCCCCCTGGTAACCATTAAACTGTTCCCTTTGTGTGTTTGTTCATCTTTCACATGTGAGTAAAATCATATGATGTTTGTCTCTCTCTCTCTCTCTCTCTCTCTCTCTCTCTCTCTCTCTCTCTCTCTCTCTCTCTCTCGCTTATTTAAATTAACATCATACCCTCAAGGTCCATCCATGTTGTTGAAAATGGGATGATTTTCTCTTTTATTTTGGCTGAGTAGTATTCCATTGTATGCATACACCACGTCGTCTTTATCCATTCATCTGAGGAAGGACACTTGGGTTTCTTCCACGTCTTTGCTATTGCGAATAATGCTGCAATGAACATAGGGGTGCATAAGTCTCTTTGAATGGTTGGTTTCAAGTTCTTTGGATAAATACCCAGTAGTGGGATAGCTAGATCATATGGTTTTTCTAATTTTAACTTTTTGAGAAATCTCCATACTGTTTTCCATAGTGGCTGCACCAGTTTGCATTCCCACCAGCAGTATATGAGGGTTCCCTTTTCTCCACAACCTCTCCAACATTTATTTTTTGTCTTGGTTATTATAGCCATTCTAACAGGTGTAAGGTGATATCTCAGTGTAGTTTTGATTTGCATTTGCCTGATGATTAGTGATGTTGAACATCTTTTCATGTGCCTGTTGGCTATATGTATATCTTCTTTGGACAAATGTCTGTTCACATCCTCTGCCCATTTTTTGATCAGGTTGTTTGTTTTTTGTTGTTCAGTTGTGTGAGACCTTTATATACTGTGGAGATTAACCCCTTGTCAGATATATGATTTGCAAATATTTTCTCTCAGTTAGTGGGTTGTCTTTTCATTTTGATCCTGGTTTCTTTTGGCAATGGTGTTTTGATGGAGAATATACAGATTGTCCTGTGGTTCTGAAGCATGAGAGTGTGGGGACGTGGGGGGAATGAATCACTAAAGCTAAGTCCATCTCCAAACTGTTTCTGAGGATTGGCTTAGTCCATTGTTTCATGACTTGTCTGATTGTACAAGATTCCCCTAGCACTCTTGTTAAAAATACAGATTCCTGGGTCGGCCCTGGGGCTGAGTGGTTTAAGTTTTGTGTGCTCCACTTTGGATACCAGGGTTCGCAGGTTCAGATCGTGAGAATGGACTTGCACAAATCATCATCCATGCTGTGGAGGCATCCCACTTATAAAAAAGAGGAAGATTGGCATAGATGTTAGCTCAGGGCTAATCTTCTTCAACAACAACAAAAGAAAGATTGCCGACAGATGTTAGCTCAGAGAAAATATTCCTCAAGAAAAAAAAGAAAGAAAAAAAATACAGATTCCCAGCCACATTCCCCCCACTGCAATTCTGATCCAGTATGGCTGGAAGATGCTATAATCTGTACTTTTTAAAGGTTCCAGGTAAGTCTTTAATAAAGTAGATTTAGAAAACCTTTTCCTAGTCTCTTTAACTGTTCAACCTTGCACTTGACCAACACACCTGATTACCAATCATTCAGGTAATTCAGTTTTCTCAGGTGGAGAAAACTACCCTGATATGAGTAAGCAAGATCTGAGAGAGAACAGATTTTTATATTACTTCAATGGGCACCGGTCAAAAATTAGAGTGATTAATTTCTGTCATTTGCTCTCTCAATCTATTATTATTATTTTGTTGGTGATAATGCTAGTAAATTTCAAACACACTCCATTTGTTAGAAGACATGCCTTCTATCTTTTTTACTTTATAACGTAACAATTCAGGAGCTCAGTTCACAGCTGTAAGAAAGGAAATCGACAAAAAATTGTCAACTTAAAAAAAATCACCAATTAAACAAAAAGAGAATACTTTCCTGTTATTTAACTATTCTAGAGTGCAACTTAATACTTCTGGTCTGCTTCACTGCTGGGTGACCTCATCTCTAAAAAGCTTACACTGCATTAGGCTCCAAAATCAAATGGTTGAAAGAGATATTACAAGATATTTATCGTGAGTCTACTTTACCAGATCCCAAGTGCCTCCTCAGATCCTAGCACCTAATTCCAAGCTGCCATGTACAAGAAGTGCACTCTATTATATCTGCCTTAACATAAGCTTAGTTTCTTTGCATTACTCTCCTGTGAAAAATGGATCTGAGAATGGCAAGTAGAAGGTGACTGCCTGCATTTCCTGCTAGTGGTTAGCATAAATGAGGCTGTGGATTCTTGGAATACTGCCATGAAGACAGGTGGTCCTCTAAATTTTTATTCAGAGCTCATATTTCTAAGTGCTGAGAAACCACAATGATAGATGACATAAAATGCATGGCTAGATATTCAAGGAATTAGTTTAAGTCAAGTATTCATCAATTCTAGCTTCTAACATTTGCTCTCTGGAGTTAGAAACTGGATTTTCAGATGCCTTAGTCCATCAAGTCATGTCATGTTAGACCTCAAAGCTTTGTATGGAATTTTCTATACGCCTGCTCCTCAGTTCAGTAGGGAAGTGAAGGCTATTCTTGTAAGTATGAACCATAAAGACTGGCAATTTAGATCAGTTTTCTCAAGCTGTTTATTAGCAAAAGTGAAACAACAGAAACCAGTTTTTAACCTTGCTTACATTACACTTGAAACTTGTACTTTATTGCTTTGTGTGTATAACTTGATAGACAAAGTTAGCAATCTTTTAGTTACTTAGTTACAGTTACTTTTATTGTTATAAAAGTGAACAAGGTTATGTAAGTTCCATACATGCCACATTTGTACAGCCAGAAATCACTATCAATCATTGTATCATTCTATCAATCACCCTCAAGTCATGCTGCTTTCGTAGCTTTCACATCTAATTAATCATAAATGCTCCTAATTGACCTTCCTAACAGTTTCCCAAACCCATCCTTTTCTCTCCATCGCCACTGACATGGTCATTGTTCAGACTACCATCATCTCCGGTCCAATCAATTACCATTGTCTCCAAACCATGTCTACATCTGTTCTCTTTCCATCCATCCTGTATACTAGTTACAGTGTTATTTCTAAGTGCCGTGCCTAATCAAGCCCCTCCCTTGATTAGAATCCTTCAATGACACCTAACAGACTAAAAGAGATAAATCCTAACTGCTTAGTACGTCACACAAGGCCCTTTAAAATCTGGCATCTGCATACCCTTCCAGTCTTACCTCTTACCACTCACTCCACTTCTCCACCCCGGGGATTAGCAAAATGTTTTGCACTTAGCAGACAATCAGTATTTGTTGAATTAAGAACTAAATTGTTGTATATATACACAATGGAATACTACTCAGCCATAAGAAATGATGAAATCCAGCCATTTGTGACAACATGGATGGACCTTGAGGGTCTTCTGCTAAGTGAAACAAGTAAGAGGGAAAAACTCAAATACCGTGTGATATCACTCAAAAGTAGAAACTGAAAACAATGACAAACAAACTCATAGCAACAGAGATTGGATTGGTGGTTACCAGAGGGGAAGGGGGGAGGGAGGAGGGCAAAAGGCACGATCAGGCACATGTGTGTGGTGATGGATTGTAATTAGTCTTTGAGTGGTGAGCATGATTTAATCTACACAGAATTAGAAATACATCACGATGTACACCTGAAATTTATATAATGTTACTACAATAAAAAAAATTGAATTGTTTAAAAACACTGATACACAGAAAAGTTAACTGACTTGCTCACTATCAATACAGCTCCTCTGGCTACTCAACAATTTTTTACTACTTTCTAAATCCATGAAATAATAAAAGAGATATGCAATTGCATTGCTCTTTACCTAACACATCCATTAGCTCACACTTCAAGGAGACAAGTGTCTGGTCCTGGGTAAAATTTCTTCCTCTCTTCAATAAGACAGGTTATAAAAAATGGACAAAAATAGGGCCAGGCTCTGAGGCAAGTTAAGAAGTTGCTCGTGAATTCACTGTCCCTATTAATATCTTCCTCAGCTTGGCATTTCACTATATAGGCACATCTATTCAAACCGTGTGCTGTGAGTTGCCTCGCATATGCTTCCCCTATGGGCTATTTCAGGGAAATTACCAGCTTTCAAGTGAGGTCTTAGAGTAATGTGTGGGCTCCAAGCAACTGTGTGCTACTTTGCCATGATCCCCTATGTCTTTGACAATTTGCCATTCTATAAATCACAACATAAACACAATTTTAAAATAATTTTATTCATATGTTCCAACCCTCATAGGAAATTTCACTGTGCTTAATTCATTTAATAAATCATTAAATAAACCAAATGAAAGTAGAATGTGATATAAATAGACGTGAAAGGCTTTCCCTGGATGAAATTTAAGTTTACAAATGAGCCAGGAGACCTGACCAATAGGAAAGCAACAAAAATGTCTCTAGGGAGAGAAAAGGCAATATACAAACAATCGCATATGGTTCAATGTTAAAACGACTCCTGCCTATTTCCCCTGACATATTGATACAACTATTTAGCCTAATAAGTTTACGTTTCATTTGTTCAGAATCTTACAACTTTTTAATGTTACAGGGATCATCAGAGAGTGATAACACTTCAAGCTCATATAAGTTCAAAATAGTGAATTTTGATTCTTTCTGCCTGAATACTTTAAAGCTCTCACTACTTTTCCTCTACTCTTGCCAGAATCCCCACTTTTAGGAAGGTACAGTAAATTAAATATGAGTCCTGCCCTTGGTATTCAGTGCTAATATGTGTTGGAAATTAAGGCCTTCTCGTCTCCAATTCTGGTTTTGTTAAAGTCATAGATATAGCTAATTATGTCCATATATGTTATGAGAATCCTTAACCATATCACTTTTGATTAATTTTATGAAAAAACATACACTATGCAGCATTTTACGGTAAAAATAAAGTTACTATGAACAAAAGACAGAATGATTTTCTCTTATCATATGGACAGGAAGATTCAACCAATTTTTCTGTCTTACATCCATAAATGGTGAGGTCATATCAATGAATTACTGGATGGACAATAATGTTTAATGAAGGGAGAGAGAATATGGAGAAATATTCTCATTTCCTTGCAATACTTTTTAAGTCAATATTTTGCTGTTTTTGTTGCATTTGGTATTACAAATCCCAGTACTGGCTTAAATATAAACTAGTTCTTAGAAAGCTACTTAAACTCCACTAACCTTCAATTCCTTAATCTGGAAATTAAAAGAGTTGGAATGGACCACTTAATCTCTAAATGTTCCCTAAAGCTTCTTCTACTTGTATAATTCTGCAATTTCATTATTCTTCTTGTACATTATAATTTCTCAATCCCACTGTGCCAATTTTCACATTTGTCAGAAATGTCTCATTTATGGCTCAATGTTAAAATAAATAATTTCTTTGCATCAACATCGAGGGAGTACATTTTCCTCTTATTCAGAAGGGAGAAGTACAACCCAGATAGCCAAGATAAATCATAAAAACTCTTACAATTGTTGTCACATGTTTATCATGACCATGACTTGAAAGTGGGGAATCTAAATCTTTTATTTCTGATTGATAAGGAGACTGAACAGTTACCTAGAGTGAAAAATTTTTTTAATTGGCCTTTCAAGACAGTAAACAATATTGAAAAACTTATAACGTCCGTGTCTAATATTTATGTAGTATTTATCATCAAAAGACTCAGTGCTTTCAAGCAATATGATCTAAGTAATCTTCACATCAGGAGTAGGAATGGGTTTTTTACATGTATCAAGATGATGGAGCTAAAGCACCAAGAAAGTTACTTGATTCTTTGCTTAAGAATAACAATTGAGTTCAACAGCTTTCCACTGGGTAATAAAGAAAATATTGTTTAGTGGAAACTATCTCAGGATGTCTGCCCAGCCCACATCCTCTTCTTTGAGAAGGCCCTCCTACTGCCACTTTGCAGTCATTTTTGTACTTTGCTCCCTGTCCGTGGCTGATTGGACCAAGAATGGAAACCCTCTCCTAGTATAGCCAATTCATTGGCTGAGCTGTTACAATCAATATTCCCAATAACTGGGTGAAGAAACACTAGCCAGTTGGTTAGTGACACTCAAGCTGGAAGGCCAAGTAACCTAGGTTGGGTGCCATATGTGCTTAACGTATCAAGAGAAGAGAAGGAAGAGAAGACAGGGAGGGAGGGGTAGAGACCACTATATTTCTACCCTTGGGTTATGTTAAAAAAAAAAAAATTCTACAAACCCAATTAATTCTCCTCTTTAATTCAATCTAATTTGAGTTGATTTTTATTCTTTGTAACAAATCCTTCTCTAAGACCCAATGACTCTCAACTCAGCCTATGATTCTCTCCCAAGCCCTCTTTTACAGGCCCAATGTGGTATCTAGTAAATCCTACCAACATTAGCAAAAGCAGATAAGGGGATTCCACCAGGTATAAAACAGTCATCTAGTTCCGTAAATGATAGCTCTGACCAATTACATTTGAAAAGATGTGATTTTTTTGTGAAAAAGATCAATGCCCTTCCAAGTGAACTTTGAGATTAAAGAGTCCAAGGAGTCCAGCCTGGTGGCATAGTGGTTAAGTTCACATGCTTTGCTTCAGTGGCCTGGGGTTCATGAGTTCGGATCCCAGGCATGGACCTTCACGCCACTCATCAAGCCATGCTGTGGCAGTGTCCCACACACAAATTAGAGGAAGATTGGCACAGATATTAGCTAAGGGCCAATCTTCCTCACCAAAAAATAAAAAAGAGCCCAAAAAGTGACTCTACACAGATCCTGGACTTCCCCTTTCTCTACTTTCTCTGCAGAAAGTAAGCTCTGGCTCTACTATTTGTAATTAGAAAGTATCTATTATGAAAAAGTGATGGAAACTAAAACTGATTCATGAGCTTTTGTTATTTCTAATTATTTCCTAAGCCCAGGAAAACTACTTTAAAATGTTTTTTGCTATACACATTTTAATAAACTAGCATGGCTAACCACTTTAACTTGCATCAATTTTGAAAAAGTAGAATATTACTTCCAACTTCAACAATTGATCCCCTAATTTAAATCCCTTTTCTGTGTATGTCCCTCTGGTTCTATGGGTACATATGGGTATACAACAGCAATTAGAAAACAGAACCATTATGAATAACCTTGAAAAGGGATTTATGATAGGAGTTTGACCTTACACAATTGTGAGAGCTGGTCAAACAATCTTTGGAAGCCTTCTGCTTCTGCATCTGGGGCTGGGCCTGCAGTTGGCAGAGAAGGTCATAAGGAAGAACGGATGTTGTTGAACTGGAGAGGACAAGGATAAACTGGAACCGAAGTCAGTCTCTCAATGCCTCCAACTTTGATGACATGAGTGTCCTGCAGGAGAAACTGGTGTTTTTCAACATAGAGAGCTCAATGTACCCTGATCGGGAGTCAGAGCAGCTGAAGATCTGGCAGGAACTGGAGAAGCCACAGTCCCACTGCAGCCCCATACCAACAAGGTGAGCCAGCAAGTGAACAGAAACATGCGAGAGCAGCCAGCAGAGCACAGTGGCCTGAACTGACCTTCTGAGCATAAAACAGCAAGCCTTTTGCTTCACTTCCGACTATCAGATCTCATGCACAATGTTTCTTGCATCCCGCGTTAACCTGGAGGTGGGGAGGCAGGGAATTCTGGGACATTTATTTCCACTTTAGCTAAGCTGACATAGTGCAAATCCACCACTGTGGTTGTCGTTTGCTAACATCCTCTTATCGATGAAAACCAAACAAAACCCAAATCTTAATTTCTTCATTTATTTGGCAAGTTATATCTGTGTTGAAACAAGAAAAATCATAACCTGGCCAAGTTTCAAGACTCCATTTTTTCTCACCAGGAACCTATGCAATAGGTTAATAATTTACAAATAATAATAATTTTTAATAATTAATATTGCTCAATTGAATTAAATTTGATTTGATTAGGCAGTTTGCAATCCACAACTTGGTACTTGACCTGATCCCTTCTTTCTATCTGTGTCAATATCCCTTAATCATCAGGTTAAGCCCATATTTATTTCTCTTTTCCTTTCTCTTCCCAGCTCGTGCT
Organism: Equus quagga; assembly: GCF_021613505.1. NCBI lineage: Eukaryota > Metazoa > Chordata > Mammalia > Perissodactyla > Equidae > Equus > Equus quagga. The sequence goes on along the minus strand of NC_060270.1, from coordinate 119,454,794 downwards.
TGAGTAATTGCCAATAATGTAAAAACATAGTGCAATCTGTGGTTAGTTCTCATGGATCTTTAAATTATTCAAATTGTAAAGAGAGGCATCTGATGACAAATAGCTTGGACTTCTAAAATATCCATCCAAATGGAAACTATATTACTGAAGTTATATTGCATTTGTTCGAAGGCATAAACACACCACTTACTTTGTTTTACACTGGCTGTTTGCAAAGCTTTTGCAGGTTACCCAGTTCATTTTTTGTGTAAGATAAATCAACTTGTCTCCTACTGCTAGCGGAGCTCTGTTTTCTCCAAAATAGTTTCTTAATGTTTGAGAAATGATAGATCCTCATGAGAATGTATGAAAACTATGCACTCTCTCCTCAAAAAACATACAAATAAATACACACCCTATACAATTTTAGAGGAGTCAGGGACCCTCTGAAGCCCATTTACAGATCCTCTGAAATACTCATAGGCCCCAAACTAAGAAATCCGATTCTTGTTTAATGATAATGGTTATGAAGAAGAATCCTTGAAACCTGTAGGATATTAATTCAAATGTATCACACTACATTGAAATCTCCTTGCAGGGGGTGGGGGAGGTGATACATACATCACATTTTTAAGAGACCTAAGAGTATCTACACTAGACAGTGACTGTCATTCTGAAACTGTTTTGAGGTTTAAAGGTTGCCTCCCTCCCTCTGAACTGTGCCTTTTATATTTCTTTACCATTCGACCACTCACCTGGTGTTATAACAAAGGGTTTTGCGCTTAATTGACGCCCAACTCATGTATTTTAGTATTTTAAATTACCTAATAGTACATGGTTATTTTATTCTTTATGAAAATGTTCTCAAATTTTCTAATCATGTTTCCATTTGATGAATGGATCTCAACATTATTTTCATTCCCATTGGGTGCTAATCTGATATCAAGGTTTGGACACTGTTGACAATCCCCAAGCAAGAAAGAGATTTCTGTTTTAGTAACCGAACCTGGTTGAATTTGGAAAGTAGGATCCCACAATTTAAAAAATGTCCAGTTTCAAGTGGAGAATTGTTTTCAGCCTACACACATCTGTATAGATTCTCCATTGTCTAAATCACAAAGCGAGGTTCTGATTTTTAATTCGATCTGGCATGAAATGGAGTGTAACATCTGTGTTGCACATATTTCACCTTTTTACTCCTTTTGCTCATTACCATCATTTTTCTACCCAGAGGTTTCCAACTGCAAATGTTTAGAAATCTCGATCTTTATTCTTCAAGATAAGGAATTTTAAAAATCAGTTTACTGTGCTTAAAACTCAGTAAAAATGTTAGAGGATCAAGGTGAGGAAATTCACATATTAGAAAAAAGAATTTATACAGTTCTTTGTCTAAAACTGGCTTCTCTTTAGTGAAATGGTGAGGAAAGATATAAAGTATTCCTCCAGCATGCCCTCCTGACAGCTGTGGTCCTGCCACATGGCATCTGTTCAGATCAAGAGTATGTGGCCACCATGCCTTCCTGTGTGGGCACGTCTTTAGGGGTCAGCCGGAGCTCTGTCTGTCTCCTTGAACTCCATCCAGGTGACTCCCAGAAAAGCAAGAAGGGAGAATGGCTTAACGGACTGGTCTTGATATGCTGTACCCAGAAGTTACGCTAACTAACTTGCTAAATCTTTTTTCCCCCAGATATTTTCCCTTTCTTCTGCCCTCTGATTTCTAGCTGGTAACCAGGTTTTTAAATTGCTTGTCTCAGAGATTCTTGAAATCACTTCCTTCACTCCCTGAAGAGATCTGCTTGATGATTGGGAGGGGAGGAAAGAGAGTGGCTTTGAAACGACCAAGGAGGAAAGGAGAGATTTCCTGGGAGGGGACCCCAGATAGAAAAGAACCGTTTGGGTCCATGTGTGTCTGTGTATTTATATATATGTTTGTGTGTAGGGGTTAGCTGCAGAGTCAGAAGTCACATAACCACAATAACCAAAAACAGTGACCAACACCTGCCAGTATTCAGAAAGAAACAGAAATAAATATGCCAGAAAATATGCCAGAAAGTTAAACGGACTTGTATTGAAATGGCTCACGCTTCTTCTACTAGTCTGTATTACTGAGATTTCTATAAGTACTTTCTTTTTAAATAAAAAACATTCACAAAACAAAGATGATAACCTCTTTTAGCTCTGTTTTTCAAGACAAGGGTGATTAGAAGAGGGCCAGTTGGAGCCACATAATTTAGGTGCCTCAAGCTGTCTTTCTCCCAATTACTGCAAGAATTCATCTCACCATCATGATACGGTAACTTTAAATATACCCACACATGCTAAAGCATTCGTCGAAGCGCAATCCTCCATGTAAAATAATGCTAGACACCACGATAAAGGAGCCAAACACGTGTTAAAATACAAGGTGAAAATTAATAAGAAAGAATTCTGAGTTACTTTTTAACATATTCAATATTGCGCAATTGTGCAAATTTATCAAACTTCTGCTTTCTCTCTACATATATAATTGGAAAGCTCTAATTTGGGAGATGTCAGTTTAAACAACTTTTAAATTGATCAGTTCTTTAAGAAATCCCAGTAACTGAAAATATTAACTGCACGATGGGTGAGAAAATCACTCAACGAAGAAAAACAACCTGAAATCCATTTTGAAGCAATGCTGTAATTGGGTTGACCTAAAACCCTTGCTAAGCCACTTTCAAAATTAACATTGAAGAGAAGCAAACTGTTTTGATAGTATTCCTTTTGCAAAACAGTAAGTAACTACACAAAACACAAAGCTTCCTAAATCTGCTTAATTGTATCTTCATTTATACACATTTTTAATGAAGAACCCAAATTAATTGCTAACTCTGGAGTAGCAGAGTATACAAACCTATTTATTTTTGTTTAAAAAACACACAGCTGTCCCTTTGAGAGCCTCAGGAGGTAAAGTTAGATGGCTCACCAGTGCTGGAAGTTCTCCACATTTATGGCTTACACATAATTTTTTTTACCACTTGTTCTTTACGTTTAGTAGTGAATGGCTATATTTGGAATTGCTGTCTTGTTACAGAAAAATAACTCTATACTCTGTAGTCTAAAGACTTCTTTTATATTCAGCAAGTTTCTGAAACCCAGAGTGTAAACATGGATGTAGAAAAACTCCATTAGCCAAGTATTGCAGCTTTTCATAGCTTAAAAAAATAAACTTTCAGAAAAATGGCAGATACGTTTGCTTGTCAACTTAGACCTACATTACTCTTCATCAGTATCAGGAGGTTATACTTTGAATTAATGCAGAATTATGTCCTGGACAGTTAACAAGATATATGAGAGTATAACTATAAATAATGAGACAGATTTTCTCTACCACAAGCGGAAATGTTGTTATTCCATCCATTATCTTGCACGGCAAGTAGTAATATTTTTACCCAATAATTTGGGGTGGTGGGCAGGACAGGGATCACAGGACAGATAGCATCTGGGGGCTGAGAGGATGGTATCCAGCCCTTGCTGTTCCCACAGGCCACTTACTGACTCCAAGCCTCAGTCTTCTCACCTATATGACCGAGATTATACTGATGACCATACATTTGATGTGTAGACTGAATAATATTGTCTGGAAAGCACAACATAGTCCAATGTCCCACGCATGAGTCCTTGATGACATGGAGACAATTGTGATCATTGCTAAGAGGCTCAAGACAGTAGATGTCATCTGTGCTCTGCCAAACTTCCTCAGATCCCTTTAGATTTTCCTAGATACGATGCTCTCACTTCTAAAGGTGACATCTCATCAGAGGGCTACCCTCAGACTGCCAGAGCCTACTTTTCCTGCCTGGACAGAGAGCAGAGAGTACCTGGAGATGTACATCGTCCAGGTACAGGCCACAGGCAAGGACTGAATTTGTGTGGGCATAAATACCCCAGTTCCTGAGACCCGTGGCAGGGCAGTGTCTCCAGAGCTTCTTCACAGGATTGAGACAAAGTTAACCTCCCTGGAACTTTGCTCAATAACACACCCTTGTTGGCCTCCTCTCCTTCCCAGTCTACTGTCTCCTCTTCTTCTGTTTTTCTCTTGGGGATATTTCTTAGTAAACTGCTTTTCTACAAATCCTCGTCTGAGGATTGGCTTCTAGGGGAGCCCCAGTTTAAGGTAGTGATGAAGAAGGAGGGAAAAGAGGAAGAGAGGAGGAATGTGGATGTGATGGATAATTTCATGGGTCAAGTTGACAGGCCACAGGGTGCCCAGGAATTTAGTTAAATGTTATTTCTGCATGTGTTTGTTGGAGCATTTCTAAATAAGATTAACGTCTGAATAGGTAGACTGAGGAAAGCAGATTGCCCTCCTCTGTGTGACTAGGCCTCATCCACTGCGTCAGACCTGAATAGAACAAAAGACTGAGAAAGAGAATTCACTCTCTCTACCTGATGGTCTTCAAGCTGGGACGTCAGTCTTCACCTCCCTTCACGCTTGGACCGGAACTTACACCATCGGCTATCCTGGTTCTCAGGCCTTCAGACTGCAGATCTGGTGACTTCTCAACCTCCATAATTGCGTGAGCCAATTCTTTACAATAAATAAAAAATAAATATACATTCTTTATAATAAATAAAAAATACAATAAATAAAAAGTATATATCCTAGTGGTTCTGTTTCTCTGGAGGACCCTGACTAATACAGAGGAGGATTCAGAAGTCAGTCAGTCCCTAATATTCTTCACTTCCCTTAAATTAGAGTAAGAGTGGGGAGTAAGAGGCAATAAGCATGAATAGAGAGAGTATTTCTGTGGTGGCTGGTGGAGCCAGGACAAGCCTTCCTCTCTTTCCCCAAGGAATATGTGGGAGTACAAAAAAAAAAATATGGGTCAGAAGACACATTCTTTCCTGTTTGGATTTGCAATGCGTATAATTACCATCCACTTTACAACATTTCTCCGTACTAGTCTAGAATCCTGCTCCTATGAGCTTGCTTAAGGTCAGCTGCTTAAAGTAAGGGGCCACCTGTGAAACCCCAGTGCTCACTGAATATTTGATGCATAAATTAGTGGCCGAGTAAACCAATGGCATAAACTTCACAGAATCACCTCATCACGGCTATATTTTGAGCATCACGTTTTATAACATGTTTCTTTGACTAAGAAAGACTACCTAGCACAACAAGAAGGACAGGAGCCAGGACCCAGGAGCCCTGAATCCTGACTCGTGTGTTTATCACTACATACTTATCTGACTTGGGACAAGTTGCCAACTTTTTGAGCTTCAGTTTCTTCATTAGCATATTAAAATGTTTGAATTTTGAATATTTCATTAGTGTTGACATTGTAGTTTACTACTAGAAAAAATCAGGTAGAGAAGAACGGAAAACACAAATTTTCTATTTGAACATTATACAAAATCCAAAGTGGTGCTAGCCACCCATCCCAGGATCTGAAGCAGACAGAATTTTGCAGCTCTCTTTAAGACTACAACATTATAAACTCAAAACTAAGTATATAAGTGCACATTATTTTATATGAGAAAAAAGTCACAACAAATTACCAAATCCAAAAGTTAATAAATAGCACAAATATAAAAAATATAAGATAACGTATTTTATTAATCAACCACCTGACACAACTCTATTTTCCTAAAATTTTTGGCCACATAGTTTTTGATTGCTTCTCCATGTGATAATAACTTTGCAGTGTCATAGAGAAAATAGAAAGATAACTTAATCTTGCTTTTTGTATGATTGAAAAGTTATTTGTTTATTGATAGCTTAGAAAAGTTTTTAATGATTTGTCATCAGAGCTTTTAATCCCCTTGTGACATGTTAAGATAGTTTTTGGCATTTTGAAGCTTCTGCCAGTCTCGTGTCTTTTCACTTTTTGGGGGAGCTTCCAGCGACATAGTTCATTCCAGTTATATTTGAACATTGATCTGATTAACAATTATGAAAAAAATACAGAATTAAACTGAAATTAAGTCATACGTGATAAGTCAAACCAAAACGCATTTTTAAACTGCCAGTCCACGGTATTGAGCAGTACGACTGTGTAATCAAACTCCTCTTCTACCACACACATGAACTTACTGATACATGTGCGTCAATTTCCTCTCCTGTAAACGAAGTGGATTTTATAGGGTAATTTTTTTCTTTACATTATGAAAACTTTCAAATATAGAACAAAAATCACCCAAATACCCACTGCCTAGATTTGTTACCATTTTGCCGTATTTACTTCATCTATATATTATGTTTGTCATTTGGCAGTTCTGATGACAATCTTGCATGATACTTCATTTGAACCTGTCGGACTTCCTTAGGTAAAGATGAGCAAGATCCTCTAAGACGTGATATGATATGTTTGGATGCATAAAACATGAAACTTCTCATCTGGAGGTATTCACAGTGTAGTACAGCAACAGGTTTTCTGATAAATTCTATTTTGTGCAATTCCCTTCCACAGTATGTATATACATCTGCTACATTAGGCAGTATCCTCCTAACAGGAGACAACTGGCTTTTTGATCAGGCATGCATGAGGATCAAATCTCAGCTTCCCAATTTACACATATTCTGACTGGATGACTTTTCCCAGATTAACTGTGGCTCCATTCATTTCGACCCATATGTTTCCTCCACTCTTCACACATACCCTGCACCAGACACTGTAGTTCATGTTGTTTTAAGACTTCCAGCCATGGATAGTTAGAGTATTCCTAGAAGTCATCAGTACCCCTGGAGAGCTAGCAATAACTTCACTTTGCACAGCAGTGATTGCAAGCAAAATCAATTATCCTATATGTTTTCAGTGGAATCCCAAAAACGTTCACATCCATTCCAATCCCACTTGATGTGAGTGGGTATGTGTGTGTTTGTGGGGAGACCGTAAGGGAGGAGAAGCCAGATTGAAAAGAAATAATGATCTTAAGCAATTACGGCTAAGATAGTTTTCCTTGATAAATTTAATGTAAATGGCTTTAAAGCACGCCTAAGTGAGAGCCAAAGTTGTAGCTACATGAACATCATGGTCGATCTGTCTCTGTTCTTGTCTGTCCTCTCATGTCTCTGGTGAAAACCATATCCAAGACCCCCAGAGCTAGGACACTTAAATCATCCTGTGAATGGGCTTATGGTTATAGAGGAAAACGTTCTTGATTTCTGAATACACAAGCTCAAGTATTTAAGGATGAAATATCCTGCCATCTATAATTCACTTTAAAATGACTCAGCAAAATTATAGACATACATACATACATTGATGAAGCAAATATGGCAAAATGTTAGCAAATGTTGAACCCAGATGGTGGATGTCCATTGCAACATTTTTTCTACTGTTCTGTGTGTTTGAAAATTTTCATAATAAAAGTCTAAAAATAAGGCACTGTATGAAACTCACTTATGCAACAGAAGGGGAAACTGAGGCCCAGAGGAGCCAAAGGACCTGCCCGAGTTCACAGCAAGCTGCCCCTCATTCTCTGTGGCTGCTTCTCCCAATGAGAGGAGCCAGGATTCTCACTTAGGGGATTTTCCTGCGGTAAAAGTCAGGTTTGCATTTGACTACTCATTCTGCAATATCTCCTTGCAACACAACAGAAATGCACAGGGATTGTGATAACAAAATGCTACAGAGTATGCTTGTTCCCTTCTTCCATTCATCAGTTATGTCTGGGCAGTAGAGGTAGCCAGGCTACGACTCTGCTATCCACTGACAAGCCTGGGAGCTGACACAGAGTACTTTAGCTGCTCTCCAAGAGTGAATTTCTTGGTTACATGCTAATTCTAGTGTTTGTTTTGTTTGCAGGTGTTTAGCAGTTTTCTTTAACAGGTACATGGGGTATTATTCTCCCAAAGAAAGTAGATCACATGAGGAAATCCAGAGGACACTTCCTTCTGTGTGAAGAACTTTGGCAACCATGTGAAAATGGACAAAGGAAAAAGGAAAGATGAGTTTACCCAGCCTCAGCAGCAATCTCTACTGCACTCTACAATTTCATTTTAAAGAAATCTCCTTGGCAGTTGGTCAGTTCCCAAATATGTACTGAGTATGTTTTCTGTGTCCATATTGATGCTAGTGCAAGGCTGTCACAGGCGCATAGTGACTGAAGGAAAGATGCCAACAGCAAAAAGCTACAGGTGAAGAAGACAAGAATTCATCTGTGAATGAACAGCTCCCCAGAGCTGGGGACAGAGTAGGAGACTCCTGGGGGAGCAACAAGCTTCAGAGCCCCAAAGGGCTCTGGAGTGATACCACCCTCTTGGTGTGAGGAGCCTGTCAGATCCTCAGAAATGCTCACTCTTACTATCCTCAACTTTTTAAGTAAACTCCTTGCCCCCAGGATGGCTCTAGAGAGGTCGGTTCCAGGCCTGATGCTCACAGGGTCAAATAACCAATACCAAACCCTCCTCCATATTCCTGGGCATTTCCTGTGAGACTCATTGAATCAAAGGTCCCAGGCATGCCACCTCTTCAGGATAGAATTCAGGCTGCCAGACAGTTATTCCTGTGGCTAACTTATGATAATGCAGTGGTGAACAAGATAACCACTGCCCTCATGGAGCTTAGAGTTCAATGACCAGAGAGACATTAATCACCGTATTTTTAAAAAGAAATTGTAAGTAATTTCAAATTCACAGATCTTTGAAAAAGAGAAAAAGGAGTCTTAGGCATGTGAATGTAGATATCTGGCTGTTTGTCTATTCACTATCTAGCTAACAGACATACACACACACATGCATTTTACCACAAAGACCTTGAGAGCCTTACTCTCAATGATAACTTCTTTGCTTACAAAGAACAACTCCCTTAAATAATGGTGCTTTAGAGTAAGACAAGAATCTCAGACATTCAACCAGGCCTCATGGGAACCCTAGAGGCACTGAGGCTGTGCTTACAGAGTCCCTAAAACTATGGGGAATTGGAAGTACCTCTATTTTCCAGGGTAGCTCTTTCTACTTGGTTAACTGCACTCCCAGCAAAAGGGCTGCATCGGTATCAATAATAATAGTGAACATATACTTCGGAGTAGACATTCTAAATGCTTTACTTTTATGTGAACATAGGAGGAAGAAACTGAAGCATAGAAAATTTAGCTGACTGCCCAAGTTCACAGAGGCAAGATTTGAACACGGGAGTCTAGTTCCAGAACCCTGACTTTTAGCTATTACTTCTCTTATTATAGTGATTTAATACTTCTCTGTCTTTTGCCACTATCAACTAACCATCTTGTCCCCTGCTCTGATCTTATACACACTCCTGTGTGTTAGGAGGTTATGTTTCATAGCCCCTGACACTGACTTTTCTCTGTCTTTGTGCTCCTGTTCCCACTGACAACTGACTTTATCTCTCTGTATCTCAAGTCAAAATTTTAGAAAGAGAAAATCAAATTGTCCCTACCAAAGTTCTTATAGTAAGCCGTCTCCTCTTTCTATAATTTGCTGCCCTCAGGTCAGATGTCTATCCGTATCAGTTATCTATTGCTGTGTAATAAGTTACCCAAAAGTGTAGTCATGTAAAATAGCCACTTATTATGCTTTATGGACTTTGTGGGCTAGGAATGAGGACAAAGCAGAGTAGGGACCACTTGCCTCTGCTTGACTATGTCTTCTGGAAGACTTGAAGTCTAGGGGCTGTACCCCTCTGAAGACTCATTCACTCACATATCTGGTGATTAATGCTGGGAGGACTCAAACAGTTAGGGACAAGAAGAGCTAGGTTTCCTTGGACATCTCTCTCCATGTCTGCATAGTCTTTCCAAATGACCTCTCCAGGATGGTGGCTTAAGGGTAGCTAGACTCCATATAATCTCAGAGCTCCTACACGTATCCCATGAGAAAACCCACGGGGAAACTGTTCTTGATTTTTTATGAGCAAGCTTTGAAAGTCAAGAATCATCACTTCCCTGTTAGTCTCAGACAGACTCAAGGGGAAGAACTCTAGACCAAAAATAAGACAGGGGCAGTGGCACTGGATAGAGTTGGATAGCAAGCTGCTTGTGAAAATACTTATCTATTTGAAAACTTCTTTTACGGGCCTCCCTGGCCTCAAAGTTACAATCTGCATCTCCTTTAGGAACCTATGCCATAGCCAGCTGGCCGAAATGTTAGGACTACAATTACCCCACTGGAAAATTAAGTTGTCTGCTCTACTAACTATATTAATCCCCAAACTTAGCATGCAATTTTCTTCCAGTATGGAGTCTCAGGACCATGAAGCAAAGGGGCTATTAATTTTCAATGTGGTATGAGTTTATTTTGAGGGAGAAGTAACTACATTATTGCACATGGAGAGTAGAGACAACTCTGAGTGCTACTCTACACCCCAACCCCCGGACTATGTGGTATCTTTCCCAATCTTTTGGCCAATAATCAGAAAAGATATCTCTTTCATTTGGGGATTGAGTAAAGAAGATGCTGTAGATTCTATAGTGTCCTAAGAGAAAAGGGACTCTCTTTATCCCCCTTTTAAAATAATCAATTTGCACGTGTTTTACAAGTATGATTGCACTATTTCTCCTACTGTTATAGTTCAATTGTAAATTTTCCTATATTAAATTATAGTTATGTTCCCTAATCTACAGTATGGCAAGTACTTTGCATGATAACACTTTTAGAGAATAGACAGTTATTGAGAGACCATAGTTCTCTGAACACTAGGAACACATTTGATTTTGAGGAGTTCTAAAATAACGCAATCAACGTTTCCCTCTTGGAGCTCTTATTTGCAGTTAGATTTACAGAAGGCCTTAAGTGGTTTCTCTCATTATTGTTGTTTTCAGAAATCACTTTTTCAAAGACATCATATGATGCTGGCTTTTTTTAAGAAGATAGATCCCTCTTTGCCTTTTGATTATAAGGTGGTGCATTTTCCCTCCATATTACAGTTTAAAACTAAAATCACTGACTCCAGACAGTTAAATGTGGACAGAAGCTTCTCTTTGGGGGCGTTCCCCTCAGATATCATTAATATCCTAAATCTGGAATCCTGCAAATTTCCAGCAAGACCATTCTCTTCTCTCTCCAACACCTCAAGCATACTTTTCAATGACCCCAAAAGACAGTCTTTTGACAAAATCTATCAGATTGATAAACCTCTAGCTGGACTGTCATTAAAAATCAGAGAAGACACAAATTACCAATACCAGTTATAAGAGAGGGTGCATCTCTACAGATGCTAAGTTATTAATAGTTAAATGGATAATGAAAATTTTATGTCAACAAATTTGAGGATCTAAATAAAATAGATAAATCCACTTGAAGACACCAATAATCAAAAATTACTGAAGAAGAAATACTAACCTGAATGACCTCATATATATTAAAGAAATTGAACTTGTAGTTTAAAATCTCCCCAGAAAGAAAACTCCAGGCTTAGATGACTTCACTGATGAATTCTACCAAAAATTTAAGAAAGAGTTTATATCAATTCTACACAAATTCTCTTAGAAAACTGACACTCATTCTATGAAATTAACACTATTCTGACATCAAAACTGGAAAACATATTACAAGAAAAGAAAAATACAAACAATATCTTTCATAAATATAGATGCAAAAATAATAGCAAAACTAATTTAACACTATATAAAAGGAATAATATATCATGACCAAGAGAAGCATTTTTTCAAAAACGCCAGACTGGGTTCAACATCCAAAAGTCAATCAATGAAACTCACCATATCCGTAGACTAAAGAGGAAAACCATATGATCATCGCAATAGACACAGAAAAGTCTTTGACAAAATTCACCATCTGTTCTTGATAAAAACTCTCTGCAAATTAAGAATAGAAGGAAACTTCATCAACCTGATAAAGGATATCTATAAAAAAAATGCAACCAAGATTATACTTAATAGTGAAAAACTAAATGTTTTCCCCCTAAAATAAAGAACAAAGCAGAGGTATTTATCTACTTTCACAACTTCTACTCAAAATTGTACTGGAGGGGTTCCGGCGTCAAGATGGTGGTGTAGGCGGATTCTGAACTCATCTCCTCCCACAGACACAACAAATTTATTCTTGGAATAATTACCCCTGAGAGAGAATTGAAAACTGGATAAAAAGAATCCCCACAACAAGGGACAGTGCTGACTGAGGTGGAGAGGCAGAAAATCCTTGCTGGAGAAGGAAAAGCCACCTTCTAGCTGTGGTGCTTCATGGCCAGCCGGGAGCAATCTTGAGGTACAAAGCCTTTCCTAGAGGAGTGGGGAATCTGAGCAGGGGAGCTTTACTGCAATAAGCAGCTTCTGGACTCAGCACAACTGAGACAAGTGTCATAATATCTGGCCTTGCTGGCTATTAACAACAGCAGGAATACTCCCGGAAAAGCTATCAGACATAAGAGGGGAAAAAAGCCTGGTCTTAAAGGGCCTCCACATAAATTCACCCATTTTGGAAAGCAACCTAAAATCACCAGAAAGAAAGGTGCACAGTCCTTTGGTGAAATGAGACTCACTTGATAGGTTCTGGGTGCATTCAGGTGAGAGGTAAGACCTTTTCAGCCTAGGACCACATCCCTAGGGGCCGAGACTTTTGCAACAGCCATTATTGTGATCTAGTACAGACATGCTGACACAGATGCTGACAGACGTCATTGGAGTTCTTCCCCTCGCCTGTTACCCAGGAGCCTGCCCCACCCACTAGAGTGCCAGTTTAATCCAGCTCAGCCAGCGCAGGCAACCCATCCTAGGGACTGGCCCCACTAAACAGCAGGCCCTCAGGCAACTTGTGGGGTGCCTGAAACCTCTGCAGCCAGGTGAGTGGGTCCACTTCTGCAGGACAGGGCATGTGCAAGGGGCAGGCCTGCATTTGTGGAGTGTGTGGGACCTCTGAAGCAGGGTGACTGGGTCCAGTTCAGTGGGTTGGAGCATGTGCATGGAGCAAGACTGTGTTGATTGGGCATGTGGCCCTATGGGCGGTGGGGCTTGTCAGCTGCAGCAGACTTGTGCTTCTCAAACAGCCACCTGGGGCATTGGCCCCAGCTTCCAGAGACTGAAACAGTTGGGTGCTCCCATGCTTGGGGCCAATGCCACTCAGCTGCACTCCTGAGAGAGTTGACAAAAGCCTTGCAAGCTGGAGGCCTACAGCAATTGTAAGCCCTTGAGCCTAACAACCAGGCTTGCTGGGGGTCTACTCACTTAACAGAAAAACTGTAACAGGAATGTGATATTAGACCTTGCAACCAACTCTGCTGGAGCTCCCCATGCCTGATAAAGTGACTTAAGGGACCATAGTAGCCACACACAGCTGAACATTACAATCAACGGGCCAGGGGGACAGCCTAGCCTCCCTGTGCACCTGCAGCAAGAGCAACCCTGCCATAACAGAAGGATATGCATAGCCCACACAGGGGACACTCTGGAATATTTGGAACTGCTCATGAGAGGGATGCACACTACTGAGTCTCATAAGGCATCTCTTACATAAGGCAACCTCTCCAAAATTGGGAGACATAGCTGATCTACCTAATACGTAGATATAAGCACAGAGAAAGAGGCAAAATTAGGAGACAAAGGAATATGCTCAAAATAAGGGAACAGGACAAATGCAAAAAAAAATAACTAAATGAAACAGAGATAAACAATCTACCTGACAAAGAGTACGAACTAATAGTCATAAGGATGCTCACTAATCTTGGGAGAATGGATGGACTCTGTGAGAACTTCAACAAAGAATAGGAAAATATAAAAAAGAACCAATTAGAAATTAAGAGGGACCAGCCCGGTGGCACAGCAGTTAAGTTCACACGTTCTGTTTTGGCAGCCTGGAGTTTGCCGGTTCGGATCCCAGGTGTGGACATTCACACTGCTTGGGAAGCCATGCTGTGGCAGGCATCCCACATATAAAGTAGAGGAAGCTGGGCACAGATGTTAGCTCAGGGACAGTCTTCCTGGGCAAAAAAGAGGAGGATTGGCAGCAGGTGTTAGCTCAGGGCTAATCTTCCTCAAAAAATAAAAAAAGAAAAGAAAAAAGAAATAAATGAAGAATACAATACTGGAAATGAAAATTTAACTAGAGTGACTCAAAGTAGAGTAGATGACACAGAAGAACGGATCAGCAAACTGCACAACAGACTAGAGGAAATCACCCAAACTGAACAGATAAAAGAAAAAAGAGTTAAAAAGAATGAGGACAGTCTAAGGGACCTCTAGGACAACATCAAGTGCACTAAACATCCATATTATAGGTGTTCCAGAAGGACAAGAGAGAGACAAAGGGGTAGAGAATCTATTTGAAGAAATAATGACTGAAAACTTTCCTAACCTAAGGAAGGAAAGAGACGTCCAGGTACAGGAAGCACAGAAAGCCCCAAACAAGATAAACCCAAAGAGGCCCACACCAAAACACATTATAATTTATATGTCAAGAATTAAAGATAAAGAGACAATCCTAAAAGCCACAAAGGAAAGGCAACAAGTTACATACAAAGGAAACCTGATAAGGCTATCAGCTGACTTCTCAGCAGACACCTTACAGGCTAGAAGGAAGTGGCAGGATATGTTTAAAGTGCTGAAAGGAAAACACCTACAGCCAAGAATACTCTACCCAGTAAGGTTAGTATTCAAAATGGAAAGAGAGATAAAGAGTTTTGCAGACAAGCAAAAACTAAAGGAGTTTATCATCAAGAAACCAGCCTTACAAGAAATGCTAAAGGGACTTATTTAAGAGGAAAATAGAGGACCACAAATAAGAATAAGAAAATTATCAAAACAAAACAAAATAATAAAATCACTGGTAAAGACAAATATACAGTAAAGATAGCATATCCACCACCAGGGTGGCTTCAATCATGAAGCTAATATGAAGATCAAAAGAGAAAAGTACTAAAGTTATCTATTTCCATGATAAGGGGGTAACAGATACGCATGCACAAAAAGAAAGATTCGACATGATATCAAAGGCATAAAATATTGGAAGAGGGGAGTAGAAGAGTAGAACTTTTATCAAGAAGTCAAACTTAAAGGGGGCTGGCCCCGTGGCCGAGTGGTTAAGTTCGCGCGCTCTGCTGCAGGCGGCCCAGTGTTTCGTTGGTTCGAATCCTGGGCATGGACATGGCACCGCTCATCAGACCACGCTGAGGCAGCATCCCACATGCCACAACTAGAAGGACCCACAACGAAGAATATACAACTATGTACTGGGGAGCTTTGGGGAGAAAAAGGAAAAAAATAAAATCTTTAAAAAAAAAAAAGAAGTCAAACTTAAAGGACTATCAACTTAATATAGATTGCTCTATACGTAGGTAATTATATGTAACCTCATGGTAATCGCAAAGCAGAAATCTATAATAAATACCCACAAAATTTAAGAGACAGGAAGCCAAACATAATACTAAGGAAAGCCATCAAAAAACAAGGAAAGAGAGCAAGAAAAGAAAAAAGGAACAGAGAACTACTAAAACACCTAGAAAAAAGTAGCAAACTGGAATAAGTACACACTTATCAATAGCTACTTTAAATGTCCAGGGACTAAAGGCTCCAATCAAAAGACATAAGGTGGTCAGTTGGATAGAAAGCAAGACCCATATATATGCTGCACACAAGAGACACACTTCAGACATAAAGACACTCACAAACTGAAAGTGAAGGGATGGAAAAAGACACTCCATACAAACAGCAATGAAAAGAAAGCTGGAGTAGCAATACTTCTATCAGACAAGGTAGACTTTAAAACAAAAACAGTAACAAGAGACAAAGAAGGGCACTACAGAATGATAAAGGGAACAATCCAACAAGAGGATACAACACTTGTAAACATCTATGCGCCCAATATAGGAGCACCTAAATATATAAAGGAATTATTAACAGACGAAAAAGAAGAAATAGACAGAAACACAACAATAGTAGGGGAATTTAACACCCCTCTTACACCAATGGACAGATCATCCAAACAGAAGATCAATAAGGAAACGGCCTTAAACAACACATTAGACTAGATGGACTTTGTAGATATATATAGAACTTTCCATTCAAAAACCACAGAATACACATTCTTTTCAAATGCACATAGGATATTCTCCAGGATAGATCACATATTAGGCCACAAAACAAGTCTCAATAAATTTAAGAAGATTGAGATAATATCCAGCATCTTTTCTGACCACAATGGTATGAAACCAGAAATCAACTACAGGAAGAGAATCAGAAAAGCCACAAATATGTGGAGATTAAACAAAATGTTACTGAAGGATTGGGTCAATGAAGAAATCAAGGAGAAATCTAAAATAACTGGAGACCAGGCTGGCCCAGTGTCGCAGTGGCTAAGTTTGCACATTGCGCTTCTGCAGCCTGGGGTTCACCGGTTCAGATCCCAGGTGCAGACATGGCACTGCTTGGCAAGCCATGCTGTGGTAGGCGTCCCACATATAAAATGGAGGAAGATGGGCATGGATGTTAGCTCAGGGCCAGTCTTCCTCAGCAAAAAGAGGGGGATTGGCAGCAGATGTTAACTCAGGGCTAATCGTCCTCAAAAAAAAAAAAAAAACACCTGGAGACAACTGAAAACGAAAATATGACATTCCAAAATTTACGGGATACAGCAAAAGCAGTTCTAAAAGGGAAGTTAATAGCAATACTGGCCTACCTCAACGAATAAGAAAAATCTCAAATAAACAATGTAACAGTGCACCTAAAGGAACTGGGAAAAGAAAAACAAACAAAGCCCAAAATCAGTAGAAGGAAGGAAATGATAAAAATCAAAGCAGAAGTAAATGAAGTAGAGACTAAAAAAAAAAAAATAGAAAAATCCTTGAAACTAAGAGCTGGTTCTGTGAAAAAAATAAACAAAATTGACAAACCTTTAGCTAGGCTCATCAAGAAAAAAAGGGAAAAGGCTCAAATAAATAAAATCAGAAATGATAGAGCAGAAATTACAATGGACACCTAAGAAATACAAAAGATTATAAGAGAATACTACAAATATCTATTTGCCAACAAATTGGATAATCTAGAAGAAATGGAGAAATTCTTAGAATCATACAACCTTCCAAAACTGAATCAAGAAGAAATAGAGAATTTGAATTGAATCAAAAAAAATTGAAGAGGATGGGGAGCTTCCTAACTCCTTCTACAAAGCCACCATTACCCTGATACAAAAACCAAACAAGGACAACAACAACAACAACAAAAGTTACAGGCCAATATCACTGATGATCATTAATGCAAAAATCTTCAACAAAATACTATCAAATAGAATACAATAATACATTAAAAAGATCATGCACCGTGCAAGTGGGATTTATTCCAGGGATGCAGGGATGGTTCAACATTCACAAACCAATTAATGTGATATACCACGTAAAGAAAATGAAGAATAAAAAATCAATGATGAGGGGCCGGCCTGGTGGCACAGCGGTTAAATTCGCACGTTCTGCTTCTCGGTAGTCTGGGGTTCACCAGTTCAGATCCCGGGTGCGGACATGGCACTGCTTGGCACGCCATGCTGTGGTAGACGTCCCACATATAAAGTAGAGGAAGATGGGCATGATGTTAGCTCAGGGCCAGGCTTCCTCAGCAAAAAGAGGGAGACTGGTTGTAGTTAGCTCAGGGCTAATCTTCCTCAAAAAAATAAATAAATAAATAAAAATCAATGATCATCTCAATAGATGCAGGGAGAGCATTTGACACGATAAAGCATCCATTTATTATAAAAACTCTACATAAAATGAGCATAGGAGGAAAGTACCTCAACATAATAAAGGCCATATATGACAAACCCATGGCTAATATCACTCACATTGGAGAAAAACTGAAAGTTACCCCTCTAAGAATAGGAAGCAGAGAAGGATGCCCACTATCACCACTCTTATTTAGCATAGTATTGGAAGTCCTACCCAGAGCAATCAGGCAAGAAAAAGAAACAAAAGGGATCTAAATTGGAAAGGAAGAAGTGAAACTGTCACTATTTGCAGATGACATGATTTTATGTATAGAAAACCTAAAGAATCCACCAAAAAACTTTTAGAAATAATAAATGAACATGGTAAAGTTGCAGGATACAAAATCAACATATAAAAATCAGTTGTATTTCTATACACTAACAACAAAGTAGTAGAAAGAGAAATAAGAATACAATCCCATTTATAATTACAACAAAAAGAATAAAATACCTAGGCATAAATTTAACCAAAGTGGTGAAAGACCTGTACACTGAAAACTATAAAACATTGTTGAAGAAATTGAAGAAGACACAAAGAAATGGAAAGATATTCCATGCTCTTGGATTGGAAGAATTAACATAGTTAAAATGTCTATACTTCCCAAAGCAATATACAGATTTAATGCAACCCCTGTCAAAGTTCCAATGACATCTTTCACAGAATTAGGACAAAGAATCCCAAAATTTATATGGAACAACAAAAGATCCCAAATAGGCAAAGGAATCCTGAGAAAAAGGAACAAAGCTGGAGGTATCACACTCCCTGATTTCAAAACATACTACAAAGCTATAGTAATCAAAACGTCATGGTACTGGCACAAAAACAGACACACAGATTAATGGAAAAAAACAAGAGCCTAGAAATAAACCCACACATCTGTGGACAGCTAATTTTTGACAAGGGAGCCAAGAATATACAATGGAGAAAGGAGAGTCTCTTCAATAAATGGTGCTGGGAATATTGGACAACATAAGCAAAAGAATAAAAGTATGCCATTATCTTATGCCATACACAAAGATTAACTCGAAATGGGTTAAAGACTTGAATATAAGACCTGACACCATAAAAATTCTAGAAGAAAACACAGGCAGTACACTCTTCAACCTCAGTCTTAGCAGCATATTTCAGGTACCATGTCTGACTGGGCAAGGGAAACAATAGAAAAAATAAATGAATGGGACTACATCAAACTGAAAATCTTCTTCACAGCAAAGGAAACCGTCAACAAAATGAAAAGACAACCTAACAATTGGGAGAAGATATTTGCAAACCATATACCTGATATGTGGTTAATATCCAAAATATATAAAGAATTCATACATCTCAACAACAAAAAAATTAACAACCCAATTAAAAACTGGGCAAAAGATCTGAACAGAGATTTTTCCAAAGAAGATATACAGATGGCCAACAGGCACATGAAAAGATGTTCAACATCACTAATTATCAGGGAAATGTAAATCAAAACTATGATGAGATATCACCTCATACCTGTCAGAATGGCTATAATTAACAAGACAAGAAATAACAAGTGTTGGAGACCATATGGAGAAAAGGGAACCCTCGTACCCTGCTGGTGGGTGTGCAAATTGGTGCAGCCACTATGGAAAAGAGTATGGCATTTCCTCAAAAAATTAAGAAAGAATTACCATACAATCCAGCTGTTCTATTGCTGGGTATTTATCCAAGGAACATGAAAATAGGAATGCATAAAGCTACATGCACCCCTATGTTCATTGCAGCATTATTCACAATAGCCAAGACTTGGAAGCAATCTACGTGCCCATAAAGGGATGAATGGATAAAGAAGACGTGGTACATTATACACATTAGAATACTACTCAGCCATAAAAAAGGATGAAATCTCGCCATTTGTGACAACATGGATGGACCTTGAGAGTATTATGCTAAGCAAAATAAGTCAGAGGGAGAAAGTCAAAAACTGTATGATCTCATTCATAAACAGAAGATAAAAACAACAACAAACAAATACATAGAGATAGAGATTGGATTGATGGTTACCAGAGGAGAAGAGTGGAGGGAGGAGGGCGAAATGGGTATTAGGTACACGTGTATGGTGATGGATTGTAATTAGTCTTTGGGTGGTGAACATGATGTAGTCCACACAGAAATCCAAAGATAATGATGTATATCTGAAATTTATATGTTATGAACCAATGTTACTACATTAAAACACACACACACACACTCACACACAATTGTACCAGAGGTCTTAGTCAGTCCAATAGGGAAAGTAAAGTAAGAAAAGGCACCTGGAATTGAAAGTAAGAAATGAAATTATCTCTTCCTTCACATTACATGTTTGTCTACATAGAAAATCCCAAAGAACTCTATAAAAAAGCTACTAAGATGACTAAGTAGGTTTAGCAAAATTGCAAGATGCAAACTAAATATCCAAAAGTCAATCATAAGTTTATATATGAGCAATGAATAATTGAAAGTTGAAATATAAAATGCAATTTACAGTAGTTTCAAAAATATGAAATATTTTGATCTAAATCATACAAAATATGTGCAAGATCTGTCCATTGAAATCTATAAAACACTGATGGAAGCAATCAAAGGAGACATACAAATGGAGAGATACACCATCTTAATGGATTGAAAATTTCAATATTGTTAAGATGTCAATTCTCTTAAAACTCATCTATACATATTCACAAACATATGCAAAATAAACAACATAGCACCAATGGGTCAAAGAATGAATCACAAGGAAAATTAGAAAATACTTTAAGATGAATGTAAAGGAAGACATACAAAAACTTGTGGGATGCAACTAAAGAAGTGCTTAGGGGGAAATTTATAGCGCAAACACCTACATCCAAAAAGAAGGAAGATTTCATGGTGGCATAGTGGTTGAGTTCATGTGCTCTGCTTCAGTGGCCCAGGGTTCACAGGTTCAGACCCTAGGCGTGGACCTACACGTTGCTCAACAAGCCATGCTGTGGTGGCATCCCACATGCAAAAGAGAAGAAGATTGGCATAGATGTTAGCTCATGGATAATGTTTCTCAAGCAAAAAGAGGAAGATTGGCAATAGATGTTAGCTCAGGGCCAATCTTCCTCACCAAAAACAAAAAAACCCTACAAAAAAAGAAGAAGGAAGATCTCAAATCAACAATGTAGTCTTCCATGTTAGGAAGAACTTTAGCCTAGAGCAAGCAAAAGAAAGGAAATGATAAGGATTAGAGTGGAAATCAATGAATAGAGAATATACAAACAATGGAGAAAATCAATGAAACTCGAACTTAGCTTTTTGAAAAGATCAATAAAATTGAGAAAACTTTGGCTAGACTAATCAGAAAAAAAAGAGAAGTCTCAAATTACTAAAATCAAGAATGAAAAAGGAGGCATTACTACTGAACTTGTAGAAATAAAAAGCTTTATAAGTGAATACTAAAGGCAACTGTATGGCAACAAATTAAATAATTTAGATGAAATGGGAAAAATTATTTAAAAGATACAAACTACAAAAACTGACTCAAGATGAAATAGAACATCTGAATATACTTATAATAAGTAAAGAGATTGAATTACTAACTTTAAAACTACATACGAAGAAAACTCCAGACCCAAATGGCCTCACTAGTGAATTCTACCAAACACTTAAAGAATCTATAACAATTTTTCACAAACTCCTCCTAAAACAAAAGAGAATACTTCCCAACTCATTCAATGAGGTCAATATTATCTTGATAACAAAACCAAAGACATCACAAGAAAACTTCAGACACAAAAATTCTCAACAAAATACTAGCAAATAAGATACAGCAATATATACAGTGGAATTTATCCAAGGAATGCAAGGCTGTTTCAATATCCAGAAACCAATTAATGTAATATATGATATCAATAGAATAAAGGACGAAAAAAGTCTCTTCATTATCTTGACAGATGCAAAATTGCACCTGGCAAAATGCAGCACCTTTTCATGATAAAATCACTAAACAACATAGGAAGAGAAGAAAGCTTCGTCGACCTCATAAAGGACACCTACAAAAAACCCTCACAGCCAACATCATATTTAATGGTGAAAGACTGAATGCTTCTCGCCTAAGATCAGGAACAAGACAAGGATGTCTGATTTCACAACTTCTGTTCAACACTTGAGGTTCTAGCCAGGGAAACTAGGCAAGAAAAAGAAATAAAAACCATTTAGACTGAACAGGAAGAAGTAAAACTATCTTGTACACAGAGAATCCTAAGGAACACATGCACACGCACACACACAGCACATTCACACACATACACGGACAACCTATTAGAGCTAATAAATTAGTTCAACAAAGTTGCAGGATGCAATATCTATATACAAATATCAACTGTATTTCTTTACATTGTCAAGGAACATTCTGAAAATGAAGTTAAGAAAATTCCATTTATAAGCATATCAAAAAGAATAAATATTTAGGAGTCAATTGAACAAAAAGTGAAAATTATACTGTGAAAACTACAAAACATTGTTGAAAAAAATTAAAGACAAATAAATGAAAAGATATTTCATGTTATGATCAGGAGACAATATTGTTATGATGGCAATACTCCACCAAATATTCTACAGGTTTAATGCAATCCATATAAAAATCCCAGGTAACTTCTTTGCAGAAATTGACAAGCCAATTTTAAGATCCATATGATAATCAAAGGAACCTAGAATAGCCAAAACAATTTTGAAAAAAGATGAAAGTTGGAGGACGCATACTTCCCAACTTCAAAACTTACTACAAAACTAATCAAGACAGTAGTACTGGCATAAGGATAGACTTATGAATAAATGGCATAAAACTGAGAGTCCAAAAATGAATTCTTATATTTATGGGAAATTGATTTTGACATGAGTGCCAAAAAAACTTAATGGGAAAAGAATAATCTTTTCAACAAATGGTGCCGGGACAACTGGATATCCCCTCAAACAATGAAGTTTGACCTCGACTTTACAGTAGATACAAATATTTACTCAAAATGTGTCAAAGGTCCAAATTTAAGAGATAAAATTATGAAATTCTTATAAGATAACATGAGTGTGCATGTTTGTGACCTTGTATTATACAATGCTTTCTTAGATACATCAAAGGCACAAGCAAAAAGAAGAAAGATAAATTGAACATCATCAAAATTAAAAACTTTTGTGTTTAAAAGACACCATCAGTAAAGTGAAAAGATGGCCCAAAGATTGGCAGAATAATTATGCAAATCATATAGCTTGTAAGGTGCTTGTATCTGGACTATATAAAGAACTATTACAACTCAACAATAAAAAGAAAAATAACCCAATCAAAACATGGGAAAAGGATCTGACTAGACAGTTCTCCAAAGAAAATATACAAATGGTCATTAAGCACATGAAAAGATGCTCAATGTCACTACATGAGAGAAATGCAAATCAAAACCACAATGAGATGCTGCTTTACAACAACTAGGATAGCTATAATCAAAAGATAGAAAATAACAAGAGTTAGTGAAGACGTGGAGAAATTGAAAGCCTCAGACACTCATGGGATTGTAAAATGAGGCAGTTGCTTTGGAAAAGAATCTGATGGTTCCTCAAAAAGTTAAACGTAGAGTTATCAAATGATCCAGCACTTCAACTCCTAGATATATACCCAAGAAAAATAAAACTATATGTCCATGTAAAACTTGTATATGATGCTCACAGCAGCATTATTGATAACACTAAAAAGTGGAAAGAGCCCAAAAGTCTATCAACTGATGAGAGAATAAATAAAATTAAAGTAGAATATTTTGGCAATTAAAAAATGAAGTATTTTTTCATATGCCTGTTGGCCATCTGTATTTCTTCTTTGAAGAAATCTCTGTTCAGATCTTTTGCCCATTTTCTAATTGGATGGTTGGTTTTTTTGTTGTTGAGCTGTATGAGTTCTTTGTATATTTTGGATATTAACCCCTTATCTGATATGTGGTTTGCAAATATCTTCTCCCAATTGTTAGGTTGTCTTTTCGTTTTGTTGATGGTTTCCTTTGCTGTGCAGAAACTTTTTAGTTTGATGTAGTCCCATTTGTTCATTTTTTCTTTTGTTTCCCTTGCCCAGTCAGACATGGGACTTGAAAATATGCTGCTCAGACCAATGTCATAGAGCGTACTGCCTATGTTTTCTTCTAGAAGTCTCATGGTTTCGGGTCTTACATTCAAGTCTTTAATCCATTTTGAGTTGATTTTTGTTCATGGTGTAAGGGAATGGTCTACTTTCATTCTTTTGCATGTGGCTGTCCAGTTTTCCCGCTCAACATCATTAGCTATCAGGGAAATGCAAATCAAAACCGCAATGAGGTATCACCTCACTCCGGTCAGAATGGCTATAATTAACAAGACAGGAAACAACAAATGTTGGAGAGGGTGTGGAGAGAAGAGAACCCTTGTTCACTGCTGGTGGCAGTGCAAACTGGTGCAGCCACTATGGAAAGCAGTTTGGAGTATCCTCAGAAAATTAAGGATAGATCTACCATATGATCCAGCTATCCCACTGCTGGGAATTTATCCAAAGAACTTGAAAACACAAAGGCATAAAGATACTTGCACCCCTGTGTTTATTGCGGCATTATATACAACAGCCAAGATTTGGAAGCAACCTAGGTGACGAATGGATAAAGATGTGGTATTTATACACGATGGACTACTACTCGGCCATAAGAAATGACGAAATCCGGCCATTTGTGACAACATGGATGGACCTTGAGGGTATTATGCTGAGTAAAATAAGTCAGAGGGAGAAAGTCAAATACCATATGATCTCACTCATAAGTAGCAGATAAAATGACAAAAAAAAAAAAAAAAAACACGTAACATTGGAGATTCGATTGGTGGTTGCCATTGGGGAAGCAGGGAGAGGGGAGGGCAAAAGGGGTGATTAGGGTCCCATGTGAGGGGATGCACTATAATTAGTGTTCGGGTGGTGAACATGATGTAATGTATCCAGAATTTGAAATATGATGTACATCAGAAAAAAATAAAAATTAAAAAAAAATGAAGTATTGACACATTTTACAACATGGATGAAACTTGAAAATGTGCGAAGTGAAAGAAACCAATAACAAAGGACCATATATTGTGTTATTCCATTTATATGAAATATCCAGAATAGATAAATCTATCAAAGGTAGATTAGTGGTTGCCTAGAGTTGGGGAGTGGAATGTTGGGGTCGTTGACTAAGCAGTGCCAAGTTTCTTTCTTTCTTTCTTTCTTTTTCAGGAAGATTATCCCTGAGCTACCTGCCGCCAATCCTCCTCTTTTTGCCGAGGAAGGCTGGCCCTGAGCAAACATCCATGCCCATCTTCCTCTACTTTATATGTGGGACACCTACCACAGCATGGCTTGTCAAGTGGTGCCATGTCTGCACCCAGGATCCCAAGTGGCTAATCCCGGGCTGCCAAAGTGGAACATGCACACTGAACTACTGCGCTACCAGGCCGGCACCCAGTGCCAAGTTTCTTTTTGGGGTATTAAAAAGTTCCAAGATTTATTATGGCGATGGTTGTCTAACTCAAAATACATTGAATTGTACACTTCAAATGGGCAAACAGTATGGTATGTGCAATATATCTCAATAAAGCTCTTTTTCAAAACTGATCCATAGATCCAAAGCAATTCCAATGAACACCCCAGTGAGCAAATTTTTCTTAGAAATCAACAAGCTGATTCTAAAATTTATATGAAAAGGCAAAGGACTTAGAATAGTCAAAACTATTTTGAAGGACAAAGGCAATGTACTCACACTACCTGGTTTTCAGACCTACTATACAAAAATTAAGACAGTGTGGTATTGTGAAAAGGACAGACATATAGATCTGTGGAACTGAATGAAGTATCCAGAAATAGACTCTCATTTTATATGGTCAATTGATTTTGGCAAAAGTGCAAAACACATCAATGGAGATAAGATAGTCTCTTCAACAAATAGGGCTATAAAATTGGATATTCCTGTCAATAAACAAACAAATTTTGATCTGTATCTCACACCACATACAAAAGATTTGAACAGATATTTCACCAAAGAAGACATACAAGTGGCAAATGAAGACCTAAGATAGTCCACACCATTAGACATTAGGGAAATGCAAATTAAAACCACATTGATATACCACTACATACCTCTTAGAATGGCTTTAAAAAAATGGCAACACCAATTGCTGGCAATGATGCAGAACTACTGGGACTCTCATACATTAGTGGTGGAAATTCAAAATGGTGTAGCCATATAAGCCTATCGTATCACTCAGAAATCTCATGCTTAGGTATTTAACAATGGAAATGAAAACCTATGATCACACAAAACTGTGGATGCCAGTGTTTGTATTGGCTTTATTAGTAATCACCAAAACTAGGAACAATCAAAATGCCCTTCAACTAAGAAATGAGTAGACAAAGTATGTTACAGCCACGTGATGGAAAACTACTCAACAGTGAAAAGGAAGGTACTACTGACACAAGCAACAACATGGATGTTGCTAAGTGCTCCATGCCAAGTGAAAGAATCTGGATGCAAAAGGCCACATAGTGTATGATTTCACTTACATGATGGTCTTGCAAAGGCAAAACCATAGGGAGTGAAAACAGTGATTGTCAGAGACTGAGGAAGGCGGACAGACAGATTGACTACAAAGGAACATGGGAAAACTGGGGAGCGGGGTGATGGAACTAGTCTATATCTTAATTTTGGTGGTCATTATACAACTGCATAAATTTGTCAAAACTCACAGATTTATACATTAAAAATTGTGGATTTTACTATATGTAAATTATACCTTAAAACAGAAAAAAGAAAATCAAGCAATTAGGCATTTATGACCTATAACACTTTTTCCAAAAATTTTAATTTCAATGTTTTTGCAATTAATGACCCTGAATTTACATAATAAAAACGTTCATGACCTAACTCAGATTCACGTTCTAAGCTTTGGCTTTGACAGATTTTATGATGTCACCGCAATCCAATATCATCTCAGTGAGCTGGGAGTGTTTTCAAGATGTCAGACCACCAGACAGACTTAATGGCAGAGGGGCTTGGAGAGAATGGAGCAAAGTGGGACCTATTCTAACAAAGTGGGACATAAATCTGCCGTGGAACAAGCAGCTCACTTTCTGCTAGCTTCTCTTGGTGTCTGTGGGTTTAAAGAGCCGCTGTTTCGTTCCTCTTCACCCCTTAATATTTTAAACACACTCATGATGGTGAAATCAACAAAGAGTAACTGAATTAAATACATGCAATTCATATGTGTTTCCGTCAACATAATTATGATTAACTAGTGAAGTAGATACTTTCAGAGGATACAATCCTTGCAAGCAAAAATGTCCAGAGTTAGAAATAATACAGAATATACGAATTTGTGCTCCTACGTCTGGTATTTTTGAGACAAAAATATTGTTATTTTAAACTTTACAAATTTTTTACTTTATATTCTTACACCAAAAAAAATATAACTTTAAAGAGGAAAAGTAAATTTTCCTATCTCACTCAACTTTATTTTCCACTTATATTGTTACCTATTTACTATTTTCATCTGAGCAAATCATATAAGAGAATTTCAATAATGGAAGAGATTGTAGGTAAATAATCCTTGCCCTTTGCATATGTGGAATGTAGATTCAGAGAAAATAAGACAGTTGGCAAGGATTATGCAAATAGTTAATACAGGAATTGGGACTAAAATGCAGGTTGCCAGGTTCTTCAAGAGTTTGAAATTATAGTTTAAAAAACTAATACTAGCTATCCTTAAAGTAGAGAAGAAAATGGATAGGATGGGAAAAGTTTAAAACGTCTTTATTACCGAACTTATAAATTATTTAAGCAGATCATATAAGGCCATGCTCATAGAACTAATAAAAATAAATTCAATGTAGT
This sequence comes from Equus quagga, assembly GCF_021613505.1. Classification (NCBI taxonomy): domain Eukaryota; kingdom Metazoa; phylum Chordata; class Mammalia; order Perissodactyla; family Equidae; genus Equus; species Equus quagga. The sequence continues at coordinate 119,427,310 of NC_060270.1, read as the reverse complement.
AACACCAAAAACAAAGGATAAGAAGAGTGATTAAGGAAACACAAGATATAGTTTATGTTATCCAAATTAGTGGCCATTTTCCTAAACAACATTTCACTTTTGCTTTTTCAGTTTTACTAAAGTGGTTTAAAATATATGGGATTCATCATAGAATACCATGTCCAATTTTGAATTTTCCATAATCATTAGAATAGACATCTTCAAGTCAAGCACAGTAATGTCCTTCTAGAAAATCCCTTGGAGAATCGATAATAAAACAAAGCAACCGAGTTTATTTCTAAATGATTCATGGAATTAAAGTTTAACATAATTGGACATGAATTGTCATCGGAGTTTCATTTCTGTATTTGGGAGTACACATGGTGGGAAACTTTTAGTCATAAAGCATCTCTCTCAAGGATTTAAATGGCTTTGACATTGCTGGATGATTCTGTCACTGAGGGAATGGGCACCATCTGTCCCTGCTTAGTTGTGTTAAGAATGTTGACCTGACAGCACACGGTGAAACTGGAGAAGCCTGAAGGAGTATCTCCATTCCTTTTTAACCTAGTAATAAGTTATCTGAAGTGCTGCAAAGCCATCTGAATTTGTTTCTATGAAATGAAGACAGTAGAATTATTGTCAGCCTGCAAAAGATTAATTATGGGAGTTTAGAAAGAGAAAGACTTACACAGAAGCTATCTGGGTTCAGAACCAATAACCTTTTCCAGCTGTCATACAGGAGAAAAGGGGAGAGATAGAGATTCCCTATTGCTGAGGATCTAATTGAGACTGATGAGTTACAGACCTGGGTGAGGGAACACATATTAGTGAAAAGAGGCTACATTGATGAGGGTGTTGTATGATTAGATTAGAACAATATTGTACTTAATTCCCAATAAACTTGGGAGGATAGGTTTGCAATCGTAATTCGTCTTTCAGTTTAGTCTATTTTAATCAAAAACCAGAAGAGGAGCAGACACAAAGGTAAGGTAATTGCAAAGGTTTTATTTCCTCTGACCCATACGTCTAATTTTATAAGTAGCCTATTATCTCCACTTATATTACATATGTGTAGCTAATTAACTCATCATATTCTCCCTGAAACATTCTCTTCCTCCTCCCTCTGTGTGCTCATTTTCTATTAATGGACTAGCATCACTTCAGTTCCAAAGCTTGGAGTCATTTTAGCCCTCTCCCCCAACAGTTGCTTGTTAATTGATTCTACTTCCAGAATATATTTCTAATTTTTCCTCCTCTCTTTCTTTTCAACGTTGCAATCACAATTCAAGCCTTCCTTTCTTACCAAGTGTTTATTCTCTAAATATTCCCTGGATGGATTCCCTATCCTCAGTCTTCTCTCTTCAGTCTGATTTATGATTCGTTTCCTAGAGGACAGTTCTAGTCACGTTTCTATGATGTAATCTCTTTGGTCACCCCAAACTATCTGTTGAATAAACCCCAAATGCAAGTAGGCAATCGTCATTTCCCATTCAAGGACTCTATACTCCCTCTATCCTGCTTTATGCTCCTTACTCACAGTTTCTTTGCCCCTATACCTTATTTCTGAGGTTTCCTCTGCCTGGAATGCCCACTCATCTTCTATTTAAAACCTGGATAAAATTTCGAGTCCTACACAGAATTTTCTTCAGTCACACAGCTATGAACAATTTTTTGCCACCTGAATGTTCACAGAACATGGCTGAAAGATATCCACGCAAGAATATTATGAGGACTAGATGTTGAAATCATAGAATCATTGGCCAACATATGTATCTTTGCAGTTTAGACCACCATTTTAAAAAAGAATGATAGTTGGCCAGTACAACTCCCTACCCTAAGATACTTTGTAAGGAGGACTCTGGAAAATAAAGATTGGTGAGCCTTCTCTCCACATGTGGAAGTTTGGTCGAATCCATAATAAAAAAGAAGCACTGGGGCTGGCCCCGTGGCCTAGTGGTTAAGTTCGCGCGCTCCGCTGCAGGCGGCCCAGTGTTTCGTTGGTTCGAATCCTGGGCGCGGACATGGCACTGCTCTTCAGACCACGCTGAGGCAGCGTCCCACATGCCACAACTAGAAGAACCCACAACGAAGAATACAAAACTATGTACCAGGGGGCTTTGGGGAGAAAAAGGAAAAAATAAAATCTTTAAAAAAAAAAAAAAAAAAAAGAAGCACTATTGGACATTTAAGTACAAAAAACACATGAAAAGGGGGAATGTAATTTTAAAGGGAAAAAAATTCTTGGATTTCTTTGAAAGGATAGATAAGCGTGAAACTGACGTGGAACCCGATGGATAAGACTGTTAGACTTCCTTAGCAAAGGAGTGTCTATTTCCTCTCACTCCATCCCCCATATTCTATAACAATCACAACATTCTTCACAATTCTCTAAGTAAGCCATGCCCTTTCATCTCCATGCCTGTTCATCCTCTTAATTCTTTGGGCTATATTAAAGGTTACCTCTTTTGTTAAACCTTTCCCCAAAGCAGAAGAATAAATTCACTTTCATCTTCGATCTCCTGGCATTTTGGTCCTATCTCAATTGTGATATCCCTCACAATGGTGCCCTAATTACTTTTTTACAACGTTCCTCTACTGTAGGGACTGAGTTGTTATTTACTGCTTGTATCACTAGAATCTAGTAAAGTGCCTAACACATAGTAGGTGTTCAATAAATAGTGGATAAATGAAAGAATGAATGAGTGAAGATATGGTAGGGACTACTAACCCCAAGCGTCAAAGGAAAATGAGGCTCAGAACTTAAATTACTTGCTCCTGTTCAGCTAACATCAGGAGGACTGCTAAGATTCAAATCCATGTTTTCTTACTCCAAGGCTAATGCTCATTTCCTAAATAGACTGACTCACATGAACTCGTTTATCAAATTCTTGAATATTCACAGCAGATGACACTCTTGGAGCTTTAACTAGCTAGGTATTTAAAAAGCAAGAAGCATACTTAACACAGATGTTGAACTGTAATAGGCCTTAAATACAAATAGGTACACAAAAACAATTACATTTATGTACATAGCACATTCACAAAAGATTAGTAAGGTAAAGAAAGATATATTAACAATTCTTAACTTTGAGAAAGCCATGCTCTTCTTCACAAATCCACTCTTGATGTGACTTTCACAGACAGATAATTGGACTGGATGAATCGGGGTCTGAACCAATATTTGATTCAAACAGATTTCAGCATAATAAAAGAACATGGACAGCCCCTTACTGTTTGTGGTATTCAGAGGATATCAACAGATTAATGTGGCCTGCTAACTTTACCAATTTATGATCTTAGTCAAGCAAAAGAACTATGTAACTGGATTTCAAAACAAATTGATCATTTCAGGTTACCTGCGATTGCTTTAACTGCTTGCAAGCAGGGTAACAGCAGTCAAATCTCATATTCATACTGTAAACTGATCAGCCATGTAGCCCATTTCACAAGTGATTCCAGCTGTATCTACAGGCTTGGCCACTGAGCAATTCCAGGAAACATTTCCACCTATCAAGACTATGCTTCTCAAGGGCAGGACTATTGGCAAAGATAGGAAAAATTGGTTATTCTGCTTGTACCAGTACTGAGATAAAACGTTCTAAGTCTGACAAAGACAGAAGAAAACATTTCTAAAGGAATCATTCTGCCTCCTTTATAAAGACATGATTTCCTTTGTTACTGGATTTTTTTTTCTACCGAAACATATGACACTGGCTACTTTGGGAATGAGAGTTCAGACTGTGCAGATCATTGCTGTGATGCATTGTAGCCACATACGTGTTCTTGCCTTCTGCTCTCCTTAAGCACTCTTTTTCTGTACTAATTTTAAAGAAACATTATGCAATTTGCTGTCAATTTATGCAGAATTGTTGAAGTGTGATGTCATTTTGGTCAAAATTAGATTGCATAAATTCAGAAACACTAACCTGAGATCATTCAATGTCCCAAATTACTAGATTTACATATTAATAACTCCTAGGGTATTTTTCTTTTCACGAGATCTAATTGCAACCAGAATTTATGGTTTGGGATCTTTTAAAATCCAAATGCAATGGCCAAGTGCTTAAAGCCTGGAACCTCGCCGCACTGTCACAGAGACCCTCAGTAGACACAAATCTAAGAGATTGAGGCTTGCGTTTCATTCTGTTTTTCCCCTTGGGATGGTTCTCACCACACTGTTTAATATACACTCACATACTCCCAGCAAACCCTACTGCCAAATGATGGCGGCAAGAGAGTATTGACAGCCCATTGACTCAAAATGTGTTCACTTTTCTATCACATTCATCTTTATCATGAAATGCACATAAAATTAAGGAAATCAAAATCTTTCTACTTGTATTCATCTTGCCAATTTCCATAGTATCTTTGAATTGGAAATGAAAAATAAACTGAAAACTGGGTTGTGTGTATATGTATGCACTGTGCTGAATTTTGGGTGTCCTACCTCCTTTGAAGTAACAGGATCTCCCGCAGCAGGAAGGAGTTATTGAAGAAGATTTTGACTTACTCAAAACATGCTTATCCCCTTGGTGGCTGGGAAAAGCAAGCATTGACTGGTGGCATCTCTCTCAACTCACTAAAGAGAGTTTATATTGGCGTGCACATGCTTAGTGGTCAATTACAGAGCCATTCCAAAGACTGTAGTAGGTTGGGTTTAAATTCAAAACTCTCCTGCCCTTATTTAACAGCAAAACAAATGGCAGTATGTTTCTCACTGAAGATCTTTTTTCAGTGAAGGCCTCTGCAATGCATAGTTCACTTGGGCAATGTTTAATCTAAAACCAGGGGAGAAGATCTCAAGCCAGAGTACAGCTGAGAAGAGGAGCAGGGCCAAGACTGAGAAGAGCAAAGTGGAAATTGTATTCTTCAAAAATTCCTCTACATTAAATTTAATTCTACAAATACTTTTGAACGACGGATCTGTGCAAGGCACAATGAAAGTTGCTTCAGGGAATGCCCAGATGTAAGATCAGGTCTTGTGTCTCTATCTTAACAAAGGAAGGGAAAGACAGGTTCACAAATGAAATACAAGATGGGAAGTGATCCCTGATAGGTGAGGTGTAAACAATTGCTGTGGAGCTCAGAGATCAGAGAGAGAGTGAATTTATTTGAGTAGATAAGAAAAGGCTTTGTGGATTACATTCGTGGGAGATGGACTTAAGAAAGTGGAAGATTTGTGTAGCTTGGGTGGGGGGGTGATGTTCTAAGTAGAGGGGTAACAAGAATAACACAGGACAAGGAGGATAGAGGCATGGGACAAGTCTGGGGAACATTATATCGTTTGAATACTCTGGGAACTTAACATGCAAAGAGGAGACAAAAGGGAGCTACTATTAGAATATATTTTTGGGGTCATACTGGAGAAAGCCTTGAAAGCTCTAAAGTGTTTTACTGTTTCTGTAGGTGTCAAAGAGGTCTTCAGTGGAGGTTAATTCTTGTTTATTTTGCCATTAATTAAGGGGAGTGAATTTAGAATTAATCTTAGTTTTAGGCTATGGTCTTTGGAACAGCTCATTAATATTAGGCATCCACGTAACTAGATAGATTTGGGGGATGAATCAGCAGTTAATTAGGATTTATGCAGTAATATAGGTAGGGGATATTCTGGGTTCCAAACTGACCTCCCTTATTTGACAATAACAATAATAGTAGTAATTATAACAACTATGCACTGAGTACTGTGCTTACTATGTGACAAGCACTTTACTTATATTATTTCATTTAATTCTCACAACTGCCCTATAAGGTAGATACTCATTATTATTTTATAGATAAAGTAGCTAACACTCCAAATCTATGTAAAATACCCAAGAAGCCAAGTCAAACTGAGAGACTCCCTGTGCTTGACCACCACTCTCTCCAGCCTCCCATTTGGACATCAGAAAACTCTTCCTCCACCACTGTTGATGGCTCTTCAAGCTCATTTGTCCAAATGGAGCCTTCGAAGGGTCTCACTAACCCACCTCCTCCCTACCAGCACCTCTGCTCTTGGCAAAGCCTGTGGGTGTGTTACCAGTCTTCCAGGTCTCCGTGTCTGAGACCACCTGAGAGAGTGGGCTGCGTACCATGATGGGTATAGCATGAAGGCTCTGAGGACGAGCTGCAAGGTTCAAATGCTGTCCCCGCCACATACCAGGTATGTGACTGTGGCAAATTCCCCTCTACTCTTTGCTTTATTTCACCTATAAAACAGGGAATAAGGGTACCACTCTCATAGGTTTGTTTTGAGGATTAAGCAAGGTAATACATGTGAAGTATTTAAAATTTATTTGGCGAATAGCGAGTGCTTAATAAATATTAGTTGTTATTATTTTCAACCAAACACTAGACTCAGTCCCACAGTGCTGCAAAAGGGGAATTGGAGCAAATAATAGGAACACTGATTCCTTTATTTGGGGCACCATGGTGCTCCTAATTGTCTCTCCCTTTCTCAGTCTTTGGCCTCCAATCCTTATTTCATGTAAGGAAGCACAGTCCCTGATAGAGTAAGTGACCTTCCAAGAGACCCAGAGCAAGTCAAAGGCAAAGCATCTGCAAATATGAGTCTTTTTCAGTCCTCTAGCCAAGAGATCATAAATCACTTACAGAATACAAAATAAAGTTCAGTTGTAATTACAGAAGAGGAGGAACACAATTATTTTTTGAAAACCACTCTTGCTTCATGGACAACTTTCATCTGTTCTTTTTAAAATGGCAGAACTATTCTTTTTTGCAGATGCTCAGCTTTGTGATAACTAGACAGGAAGCACATGGTGATGTTGACAAGGTAAAGAAATGGCGAGGGAAGGATAGAGTGAAGGCTGGTCGGGCAGCTGAACACTCAGGTGCTCCTGTTTTAGATGACCATTAACTTCTCTTCTTTCAATAGCATTTGCAATTCTGTTTGGATTGCAGTTACATAGGAGAAAGAAATACCACATTTTTATCTATATTTGTGCTCCAAAATTTTCTCAAGAAGCAGCCCTCAAAACTTTAAAATATATATGTTAGGTAAGGCAAGATGGGTTAGCTGTATGTGCCTCTTTTTGCTCAGATCTACTCCAGTCCTGCCCTTCCTCTGCTCTGTGTTGCCGGAAATGTCATTTCCCCAGCTCCCTTGCCCACTAGCATGAAGGTAGTTTTGGCCAATGGAGGGAATGATGGAAGATTGAAGGGCAGGCTAAGGAGGGAGGCCAGGGTGTCTCTCCCCTTCTCTCTGCCTCCAGTGACATCCTTGGCATTGACTGAGCCTCCTCATGGGTTGAGTTCCAATCCACCCTCATCGTTGTTCTTATAAGCAATTAGTTACCAATAATAGTTAATCTTCATAATGGTTCCTGCCTCTCTCTGCTTTCAATATCACTGCCACCCTCAGGTCCACATCACCTTCACCTAAATGATTTTGCAAGGCTCACTTGGACTTCTCTGTCTGCCTCTAAGTTTGGTCAGCTCTCATCAAACCTACATAAAGTTTAATCAGATTTAACACCATTTTCATAGTTCTTGATTCTAAGCTCAAATTGTTCTCCGTATATTGCTTATAAGACAGTTCAACTTCTAATTCCTTTCTCAAGTATTCAGTCTCTCTAGATATCCTGAATTCTATATATGAATTAGGCTCCTAGAGGCTCTTTGGACCAGCAGGTAGATATCCCATAAAAAATTAGATCCCTTGGGAAAAACCACTCTGGTCTCTACAGATCCCACAAGCTACTTCAGAAACAAGAGGGTCTTGGAGATGAGATGAGGCTCATCGGGTTGTTTGCTCAGAGCGCCCCATAGCCAGGCAACAGCTCTGACATTTAGAACCATTAAAATATTGGACTTTGGTGCTACTGATGTGTATAAGAACTTTCCAAAGGACAAGCAGCTGTTGATATTTATGAGACCTCTATAAAATACTCAAGAAAGAAAATATGTACTTAGTTTAATATTATCCATAAATATTCTGCTAATTCGTCTCAGCTAATGAGAGCTTCCAAAACAGTTCCTAAATCTTTTGCTGAACATCTGTGCTAAACGTGGGTGGTTATGATAGTACCAAATAAACTGTTTTTGCTAATTTATTGCCATGAGTTAAAATTTGTAGCAAAACTCTTTTATGAAAAATAACTTAAGGTGCTCAAAGCATAGAACACAACTTTATATGAAGAAATATTATGTTTTCTTTCTTATAGCTTTTTTTGTAAAATTTAATATTCTAAGGATTAGTGTAAAAAATATTTTAGATGAAAAAATCATAGAAATCCTTATAGATGAGTGAAGATCTGTAATCATTTGCCTGTAACTGATGGCACCTAAAGACGGTACAGCCACTTTTGGTTCTCTTCAGATGAACTTTTTCTGGGGCATTCTTCATTTTTTCTCCCATCCAGCTTGGGCTGGTTTGCTTCTTTATTTCCCAATATTAAGCTAGAAGAAATGTCTACAGCAGTGAAGGGATTTAAGTATCAACTAGCTAGAGTTTTTACTTTGCTTGTGAGCTCAAAGTTGAAGGATTATAAACTTCTCTGTGGGGGCTCTTACCGATGACTTTACAACACACCCACCAAATCATTGGCCCCTCCACTGTCTCTCTGAAGTCATTCAACCCTATGTATCTGGAAGGAACAAAGAATGAGACTGGCAAAGTAGCAAAGGCAATGACCTTGATTCTTCATCGTACAGAGAGTCACTAGAGGAGACTGCAAAATACAAGACCCCAAAGTCCCTCCAATAACGACAATTTTCAGTCTTCATGGTCAAGTTACATGCCATAGATAGTTCTTGAGAGAAAAGATTATGTTCATAGGGCATATATATTGGCATGTACAAAAATCCATATGAAGGACTAAATACCAATGCATTATTGGATGGATAGGATTCTTATTATTTGAGGTTTTCTTCTTTTGTTTATACTTTCTGATATCAAGTATTGAGTTTGGAACAACAACAAAAAGCAACTTTATTTTAGGAAAAATTACCTTAACTGAACTTTCAGTTAATGTTAATCTGATTGATATTTAATTTTTTCCCATGATATTTTTTTTTTTTTTTTGCTTGAGGAAGGTTAGCCATGAGATAACATCTATGCCAGTCTTCCTCTGTTTTGTAGGTGGGTTGCCTCCACAGCATGGCCGATGAGTAGAGGTCTGTGCCCAGGATCCGAACAGCAAACCCTGGGCTGCTGAAGCAGAGCAAGAAGAGCCCCAAACACTCAGCCCCAGGGTCTGGCCTGATCCCACGACATTTAATAAAAGCAGGCACTTTGTAACTCATCTCTTATCCAAAATGAACATATTTTCATTTGTCCTTTGACAAGATTCACAACTGCAATGATCTGTTATTTTTCTGCTCAGATGAATATCTTCCTTCAGTGAATATGGCAGAAAACATTCGCAGAATTTTCTATAACAGAAATATGTTCAGAGATGAAACTTAAAATATTGTTCAGGTCATTAAAGTTTTATTATTTGGAATTGTGTTGTACCCCCAAACTGATGACAAAATAGAAAGATTAAATCATATTTGTGAGACAATGCTATTAAAAGCTGGGCTGCAAAATGACCTATAGCTTTCTCAAGACATTAAGCTGTTGGCAAACAACCAACTTCTTATGCAGCCAAAGCAATGAATGTAAATGAGAGAACTTTTATTCATGACATAATTTAGCGATAAGGCCTTCTTTCCTTTATTCTCAAAGGAAAACGTGAAGGGGATTTTAACATTCATTTATTGACTGTAAATACAGTGAACTTCTGCTGTCTCTAAGTTTTCTGTGCAGAGCCTACTAGAGCAAGGAAACACTTTGGTGCATTCTATGTCCGCACTCTTTTATTTCTCCATGAACCATATAACTATCAGGACTTGACGCATCCTGCATTGGGAACTGATTAGTGGAGTCCATGGGGATAGTGATACACTCAGAATAACCACTCTGGAAGGCCCCTCAGAGAGAATTGTAGAATTAAGACATTCTACAACCAAAGAGACTTAAAGATCAACTAAGTCCCATCTGTCATTTTACACTTGAAGAAAAAACCGGAGACCTAGAGAGACCAAGGGTCACAAAGCTGATGATAAACACTGCCAAGACCAGAATGTAGACCTTTTTTCCAGAACTAGTACATCTTTTTTAAGCCCTCAAGTTTAAAAAGGTATCAGGAAGATTGCACCCTAACCTAGTTTCAATTTATTACAGGTTTAAAGGTATTAAGAACTATTCTTCCTCTCAAGACTTTACTATTAAACTATTTTTTCCAAACAAAATTCCTGGTATTATTTTTATTCATTGATTCAATCAATAATTTTGGGTTCTTCTCAAGTATGAGGCATTATTGTGATTATATATTTAAGCAATGTGTCAGGGTTTGCCAGAGAAATGGAACCAACAGGATGTGTGTATATGTATATAGAGAGATTTATTTGAAGGAATTGGTTCTTTCAGCAGGGGTATCTATGTGCAAAACATGACTTGCTCATCTCTATATACTACTTTTAGCCTATTGAAGTGAAAATCTGATGGAGTAGGCCACAGGCTGGAGACCCAGGGAAGAGTTCCAGTTTGAATCCACAGGCAGTCTGCTGGTAGAATTCCTTCTTACTCAGGGAGGTCAATCTTTGTTCTATTAAGGCCTGCAACTGATTGGATGAGGCCCATCTGCATTACGGGGAGTAATCCACATATTTAAATGTTAATCTCGTCCATAAAAACATCTTCACAAAAACACTCAGAATAGTTTGACCAAATATCTGGGCACGTGGTGGATTAATTAGCCATTGTCATGTACACAAAAAAGTTGTAAAGATCTGTAAACGTTCTTTAATGCGTCTTGCCACAAACTCCAGGGAAATCCAGAGATCCATGGAAATTGGGATATGAAGTGACAGCTCTCAGGTGTGCCCCATCCTCAGCAGCAGGGAGAAGTGTTAATCCAGCAGACCCTGTATCAAGCACCTTCCCAGTGGCAGATAAAGTGACTTAGTGACTCCTTATTTCCAAAACTAGAGCTAATCCTCGTGTGGAAATTAGACGTCCACAATGCCTGAGAGCATGGCTGTTTAGTGTCTTCCAAAAGGCCTGAGAGTTTGAGACAAAGGACCCAGTAGTATTCAAGAACTTGATAAGAAAGTAGAGGGAGGGAGGGAAGGCCAGGGGTGAAGCTCTCCTCTGAGTAGCCTTGGTTTGTTTGACCCATGGGGAGGTGTGGCCATTATTTTAGACCATCTGAGGCTGGAAAGCAATGACACCTCAGATAAACAACTATTGGGGAACAGGGTGAGAAAGATGTTTCTCTCCTTCTGCCTCCATCCACATAAGGAAACATTGAGAGTCTTTCTAGCCTTGAAACCCAATACTACATTACACCAAGTCAATTACATCAGTTCTTTCAGCAGGGGTATCTATGTGCAAAACATGACTTGCTCATCTCTATATACTACTTTTAGCCTATTGAAGTGAAAATTTGAATTTAATTCCCAATAAATCATATTCATCTTTAGAATATTAACTTTACTAAATATACACCACATACTAAATGATAATATATTTCACAATGTTTCTAGACTTTTGGAAATGATAACTGAACACAGATCAGCATCTGGTTTCATACTTTGTTAAGAGTAATCTTTCCCCTTGGGTTTGAAGAGCAAAGCAGGTCATCCTGTTCAATATACGCCTTCAAGCAACATAAAAGAGTGTCATTATTCCCACTGAATTCTTTTGGCTGTTTTCAAGTTTATCAGAACCAAGAGAGCTTAACTGTCATATGATCGCTTCGAGCATTAGCAGTATAATAAAACAATAATTAGTCCTTCAAAATGACTTGTTGAAATAGCTTATCTTTCTTGATGATCTCTATTCATTCATGAATAAAGAGACACTTTAGGATGACTAGATGTTTTTAATGCAAAAGATGTCAAGATGAATAACTGTCTGCAGAAAGAATTAAAACAGGGAAAATACCCAAATTAGTCCAAAACTTTGATTGTCTCAAATATCAGTTGGTGATTCTTGGAAAAAGATGTATTTCTAGTAGGTAAATCTTTTTATCCTATTCAAAACAAAAGATAGTTAATGAAATATTTTAATTTTGATGTCTTTCATTCTTGTGAGAAGCAAGCTCATGGATCCAATTCTAATACATTCAATGGGCATAATATTTTCATCAAAATTCATTTTCATTGGCATAAACCTGCACTGCAAAATTTCCTTTTATTTTTTTGTGCAGAATTATGACACAAGTTCTCAGAAATCTTCTAATTTTTTTATCACTTTATTCTTGGAAATTTAATCAGGACCATCTTGAAGTAATCTTTCTTATTTTAAATTTGAATGAAGAATAAACTTCTAAGAGCGTTTACCGTTTGTTCATATACATCCATTGATAGAAGAAAGTCTATTAAAAGTTTTGGAAGTGTTCAATTACTGACAAAAATATCAATTATTTTCACTTGGGCTTAGTGGTTAAGCTAGATTGTAATAAACATTATAAAGGATTCTGTTTACGGAATAATACGTGTAACCACAAAGAAAAGTTTGACTATGTAGATAACAAAAGATGCATCCATTTAAAACTAATCTTTGGATTCCAATCTCAAAAATAATGATTGTGGTAATTTTTTCAGTTTCTTTTAATTTGAGATATATGCAAATTGAGCGAGGCTAAAACGTCACTTGAGCCAGTGTTAAATAAACTAAAAAAGAAACATTACCATAAAGTTTTCTCCTTTTAACATTTTGAATAAAAAAATTACTTATAAGAAGTTAAATGAGGAAGAATCAGAGATAAAGCTGGAAGTTCTGATGTGCAAAATTTGGCATTACTATCACCTGAGCAGCTGTGTAACAGGAGTTGAAAGTTTCCTCTGTGGTCAAGAATGGCACTGAAGAATCATCCCAGAAATCAAAGTACCATGTGCCTAATCTAGACATCATCATGCTCTCATCTCTTTCCAATCTAGATGCATAGTTAAGTAGTCCTGCAAAAAGTATTTGTAAATACACTGAAATATGTTTAACTCTTTCATTCTTAAAACACACACACACCCTCCCTCCCATTCACAGTCCCATAACCTGACAATCCTCTTCAATTACTGCCCTTTATAGCCAGAATTAGAGTTGACTATATCTTATCAGATTTACCTCTTATTTTCTCTCCAGCCCAATGCAGTCTGAACTCTATCCCACATTTTAATCATAATTCTCACCAATTTTTACCAAGTTCTTTGTTTCTAAATCCAAGAAAACATTTTAGTGCTTATTCGATTTGATTTCTCAGTGTTTGGCCCTGCTGACCCCTTCCTCTTGCTAAAACACTTGACTTCCATGACCTCATATTCTATCGGATTATCCCATCTATCAAGTTATTTATCAGTCTCATTGATATACTTCTATGTCTCACGTCTGTATTTTAAATAATAAAATATTTCATTATTTTTCCCTTCTCAATTTATACTCTGTGATAGTTTTTATCATATGCTGATCACTTCCAAGTTAACATCTTTAGGATGGATGTCTTCAGCCCTACAAATTCATGTGTCCAATTGCCTCCCAGGAAATTCCAATTAAAGTCTCACAGACACCTCAAATTAAATGTTCCCAAAATATCATCTCTCTGCAAATAATTCTGCTCCTCCTCTTAAATTGCCTATTTGAAAGCAATATAAAAGCAGAAACTCAAAACATTGGTGCCATTTTTTAACTTCCCTTCCCATTAGCTCCACACACTTAGCCCTTTTCTAGCCCCCTACTTAAAATCCCATCCTCTTAATATTCCCTATCTTGTTTCCATTCTTTCTTTTACTCCATGTTATTTTTCACCATCTAGCATACCAAATATTTTACTTATTCATCTTGTCTATTATGTGTTTTCTCTCCCTAAGCTGCAGTTTCCATGAGTTCAGAGATTTTTTTTTGTCTTGTTCACAGCTGAAATGGTATCTGCACATAGTAAACCCTCTATCAATACAAATTTCTTGTCAGTACTATTTCTAGGTTTGCTTTTATTGACTGTTTTATCACTTGATTATTAAATGCTTTTCCTACGTCTTTGAATGCATAGTAATTTTTTATTGAATGCTGAACATTACGGATAATATCCTGATGGCTGAGTTTTGTTACAGCAGGCTGTTAAGTTACTGTAGACTTACCCTATCCTGCTGAGGCCTAGTTTCAGGCGTTGTTAGGATAGTGAATTCTAGTTTTGTTTTTACTCCTAAGACATAATGCATACCCCTACAATGTGGTCTTTCTGGGATCCAATGAAATGCCTGGGGGTTTCATCAAGGTCTCTTCACTCTGGCTGGAGATACACTCCAGCATCTCCCCTACGCTGGAATGTCTGCTTAGCTCCCAGGCTCCCTGAAGAGGCTCTTTTCCAAACCTCCTGGAATTTTATCCTACACTCCTAGTCCAGGAGTTGACCAAGGACCTGAGAGGAATTTCCACTCAGATCTACTGGGTTTCTTTTCTGCAGGTCCCCCATTTTTGGTGTCCTGTCCCCAGATATCAGCCAACTTAGCAGGCATAAACTTATCCCTTCGTTTGGCAAAACTTTTGCTCTCTCCTTGGATTCTCTCTCCCTACACAATAGCCTGGAAAATGTTCTTTGAGAGAAAGCCTCTGTGAATCTGGAGCTTACCCTGTATTTTCCCCTTTTTCTAGGGATTATAGCCCAGCACTGAGCTGTTATCCATTACTTGCAAATATTGTTTTATATATTTTCTCCAGGTTTCATAGCTATTTATAGTGGGAGGGCAGATCTAATACCAGCTACTCTATAACGGCCAGAGACAGAAATCCAACAAATATTTTTTGAATGAGTCAATCATCAAATCCTGTTGGTTCTATCTTCTTAATGTCCTTGAATCCATCTTCTCTTTTTCCCTAAAGCCTCTACCTTAGCGTAGGCCACCATCAGCTCTAGCCTGGTTTATTGTTACAGTGCTCCAGCTGATTCCCCCCAGTTCTGTCTCACTCCAAATCATTTGCCACACCTCAGTCAGTGTTTTTTGTTTTTTAATGTTAATATTATATGTTACACCTCTATGGAAAACCCTCCATTGGTTCTTCATTGTCCTCAGAATCAAACTCCTGTGCTCCTCTGTAACCTTATCTCTCCCTGTTGCCCGCCTCCTCTTCCCTCCCCCCTAAATACATATTGTAAGTTATCTTTACTTCCTGGACATTCATGGTTCTCTCTTCCCTCTAGGCTCTTGGACTTGCTGCTTTACTCTGTCTGAAATAATCCTGTATTCTGACTAATTCCGTCATCTACTCATACCATATCTTCTGGGAAGTCTGCAATGATTTCCCTCGGTTGGATTGGGGCCCACTTGTGCTTATTTTGCACTCTGCACTTTCCCCAATCATCATCTGCATTGCACAGTTTTATAATTATCCATTTACTTTCCTGTACTCCCACTAGACCATAAGCTTCTTGGGGCAAGCCCCATGTGTTATTCATTATTTTAGTCCTACTTACTAAATTACTGAATAAATACTTCTTGAATAAATGCATATTAATTTTTAGCAACTTGCCTAGCAAGAATATATTCCTTCTCAATCAATTACATGTCTCCATTTTGTTCAATAAACAAATAAATACACCTAACTTCAAGAGTAAGTAAAATAGCAGAAGTCAAGGGTTACGTATTAATAAGAGTATGACACTAAAATTATACAAAACAGAAAGAAAAGCTTTGGTTATATCTGTATCAGATATCTGAATATACTAAAACCTCCATATTTTGATTTTGTGTTATATGGACAAAGCAAACACAATTATAAGGAATTACCATTAAAACTGTAATGCAACTGCTAAAGCTTCTACAATTATACTGATTCCTAGTATCTTAAGATCACTGCACATTAGTTAGAAAGGAGAGTTTAGAAGTAGTTCATCCTCTTCGTGTCATGAACAAAGAGCTGAGTTTGAAGGAAATAAAGTGACTTGCTCGAGTTTCCACAGTCAATTAAATGCTAGCAGTATAACCCAAGTCTCCCACTTCTCTCAATTGTCTTCAAATTTATTTTGTTCTGTGTGAAAGAAACATTGAACATCACCAACATTTACTAAAGTCCTGTATGTTTCAAGGGAAACAACTCCATCATCACACCACATTCATCTCTTACTTTAGGACCTGTTTAGATAACTATGAAAGAAAGGAACCACAAACACAGTAGAGAAACTGAAGATTGGGTGGGGTCAGAAAGAAGGGCCTCCCATGAGGTGTCGAGGACCATGATAACATGGCCACTTGCAGTCAACTTATAGGTTCATAATCTAATAATAAATAATATGGATATTTAATTCCCAGCTCTCAAACAAATGGCTTTTCCTTAGGAGAGAGTTCCTCACTTCACTTCTATTGGATTTTAATGAATAACACAGGTGCAGTCAAAGATATGTGTTTAAATGAAACTAGGGAGAAAAATATCATTGACTTCTTTCCATCAAGTAGTGATACTGAAAGCCACAAGATGATAAAAGTTAGCAACTCCTATTTTCTGAACCTATTCAATAAGTGCTTTTCAGTGGCCTTAAAACCTTTTTGGAACTAGGTGGGGTAAATTAGAAATAAAAATGCAAATGAGTTTTTGTTTTGTTTTTAATAAATGACTGGCCAAAATCAAATACTTGAGAGGACACAATCTAGGAACCAGCTACATTTCAATAACATTTCTTATTATTGTAATTCAGAGATGTAGATGCTAAAAAAATTATCTATTAGAAAATGTCTCAGATCATAGCGTTAATATTATCCTTTGGAAAATTTTCAGAAGTTGAATTATTATATATATCACTTTCTAGTTTGCTGTACACTCTCCCAGCAGAGCTAAAATATTTATAAGAATGGTCTTATTTTTTTCTCCCAACATGCCTATAAGAAGCATTGAATTAATCTACACTTTAAAAATGGTCTCAAAGACAGTTAGGTATTTTAGTTAGGGTTCATACTCTTTATCTAGCTTCACAAAACCATCTAGCACCAGCGTCAGGAACAGAAGGAGAATCTTAAATTAGGCTCATAGAATCAACCTGGTTCTGAAGACATATTTGCTTGATATCAACAGGACCACAAGCATGGGGCTCTGCCCGATAGAGAGTAGCATTTGTTGAGTGCTTTGATGTGTAGAAACTAATCAGTTTACAAACATTAACTCATTCAATCTGTCATTATCCCCATTTTATAGATGGGGACACGAGGCACACAGAGTTTAGTATCTTGCCTGAGGTTTACAGCAAGCAAGAAGTAGAGCTAGGACTTGAAACCAGGAAGTCTGGCTTCCAGAATCCTCACTCTTAATCGCTTCCCTGCTATGTGCCCACTTACCCCACCTTTCCATTCACCCCACCAACGTTGCCTTAATGAGTGAACAAATTCATCTTCAACTCCCATTTGATCTCTGCCTTCTTTACTAAGAACCAATGAAATAGCTGAAAATTTTTACTTTTATTAAAATGAGTTCACTTAAGGTAGCAAGGACTCTAAAACTTAAGGCTAGCAATTAAGCAAATGGGGACCTCACAGGAAATGTTTATTTGTCCCAAGAGAGTCATTATAGCCCTCTTTGCTTAAGAAAATGATACAGTCTATGCTTTTGAAAGTTCAACATAACCCACATGTCAGCTGCCCCCAGCCAGTATTCACCAGAGAATGAGCCTCGTACTCATGTTTTAAAATGTGCTGATGGACATTAACATCAAGATAATGCCAAAATCAAGTTCCAAATGCTTAGCCCAGACACATGGCTTTCATCAGCTCCACAAATCTCCTGAGATATTTTATCAGCCACTGATCAAAGGAAGCAGGAGGAGCTGATACAAACAGAAGACAGGAAGTGTGCAGTGTTCTCCACACAGGCACACCCCAGGGTGGAGAGTCTCCAGGAATAGAGACAGCACGTCAGCATCTGGATGTAGTAGTCTGAGTGGAGGTCTCTCTAAAGGCAAAGTCCTAAATAGATGGAGCTTAAAATCAGGTCCTGATTTAGCATGATGATGCCTCACTTGGGTGTGTGTTTCTATAAGAGATATCTTACTCATGTGAAGGTTCTGTCAACTTGCTTTCCAACATGAATGGAATGAAGCACAAAAATCACATGACTTCTTGAGTGTACTTAGCTCTGCATGGATAAAACCACTTTATTTGGAATCATGGCGAAGGATGAGGGAAAGGCATCTGCAAACCATGAAGCTTATTAAACAAATTTGTTTCCCAAGTACTTGAGATACTCTCATTCCTAATTAATGTCTCCTGCAAATGCACCCTCATAGCTAACGTTCACTTTCCTAATCTAAGCCATATGTTCTTCCATCGTTGTAATGATATAAATGGAAATGATTGGTGGTTTTCACTGGATATTTCTATTACAAAAACATTCTTTCCAGGCTGATGTTCTGTGCTGAGATCAATGGGTAAGAAAATCCCTCTCTGGAAGCAATTTCACACTTTTTTCTCTTCTTATTGCCCATAGGCAGAGGTGAGGCCTTATGCGTGACTTTTAAATGCTGCGTTAAGTATTTTACCCATATTAGAAGCAAGCTTCTGCGAGAGTAGAGCTTTTCACATAAGAATGGAGGTAAATTGAAAAGGGGATGGCTGAGTCCAATATACAGCCTCTACAGGTGAAGTAGAGTTATCACCTTTTTCATAAGGAGAGAGGTTTATGGTTTACCGTGAAGGCCAGAAAATAACTTGATATTTTTCAGAAGCTAATAGCTTAAATCAAATTCCTTAACCTTCTCTAGCCACTGCTCTACATCCGTTTTCATTTTCAGAAGCACTCTTTACGTCCGTGACCTGCAGCGAAGAGATGTACAGAGATTTCAGGGTGGGAAGAGACCCGAGGAATCACCCTACCGGGTGGTCTGTGAGCCTCACTGTGTATCCCCAACACTCAGTGGGCTTGGAGACTGGTTTTGCCCCAGAGAGATTATAATCCAATTGATCCGAGATGGACCTGGTGGAGCCAGATGTATTATTTTTCAAAAGCACTCCTGGTGACTCTAATGTGTGGTCAAGCTGGAGAAGCGCTGATCTTGTCCACCCATCTCCTTTGGGGCCAGTGACGTTACATTGTTATTCAATGTCCATAGACAGTTGTTTGTGACAGAGAGGGAACCATAACTTCATGCTCTAGACCTCCACACTGGTGCATTTTCCTCTGTATTATACCATATGCCTTTTTAATCTCTGCTTTTTTAAAATTAAAATCAATCTGATGATAGAAATATCTGTGAAAACAAAACCTAGGGCTACTCTCCCCTTTTCAAGGGCCTCTTCCCTTTCTTTTTTCTGTTATTGCGATCTCTTCAAAATGCTGGCTATACATTAGTAGGTATCACTATATAACTCCAGAATTAAAATGAAAATATTAGTAAACCATTCCAGAATTGCTCAGAGCAAAACACAGAGAAATGACTATTTGCTCTTGTATTAAAATCATAACATTAGCAGCAAAATAAGCACTCTGTGCCAGGCTCTGTACTCTGAGTTTTTGACCTAGAGTATCTCATTGCATCCTCTCAACAAATTTATGAGGTCAGTATATTATTATCGCCATGTTACAGATAAGAAAACTGAGGCAGCAAAATTTAAGTAATTTCCCCAAGTAAATTCCCCAAATTTAAATAATTTCAAATGGCTGGGGACTGGTAGTCAGTTTACTCTCAAAATAACAATGTGAAACTAACCTTCAAAAGTAACTTTCTATTTTTAATCATGATAAACTAAGATTTACAAAGAATTTTTAATAGAACATTTCACTCATCTCTCATAAGATCTCGTATAAACATTACAAGATTGTTTAGCATCACCATTTTGATGAAGAGAAGCCAAGACTTCAGGAATACCCAAAGTCCTCACAGGTCGTAGGTGGCCAAACCCAAATTTGAACCTTTGTTGGTGACATGGGCAGTGCTGCCCTCAACCCACCACATTGCTTTAAGTTTGAAGATTGTTTCGTGGCTTTGATGAGTATTTCATATGACTGCTCCTGCTAGGAAAATAGTGTAAAACTGACCATAAACAGCCAAAAACCGAATGCCTTGCTGTTCAGATTAAACTATTGATCGTAGTGAAATTCATGGCTACACCAGGAAACAAATAAATTGCAGCAAATCTCCCCAAAGATTTTGTTGTGCATCCTTTTATTTTTATTCACATAATCTGTGTTTACTGAGCTGTGGTAAAGGATGCATGGGCTATTTTTATTCGGAGAAAGGCGATAACACCAGCCAAGCAGAAGGACCCATCCATGACCAGAATGCAATGGCCTTCATTATCTTCCAGCTAGCTCCTAAATGACACACGGAGAGCTGGCAGATGGTGTTTTCTCTCACCCCTTGCCTTGCACTTATTTAATTATTTTAACTTAGTTTTTGTTCTGCTACCACATTGCCTAATAAGCAGCTATATTGGGGAGTTGGTTTCTTCTAATATTGACCAGTGCATTTGGAAAATCTCTCAGGCTCTAAATTCTGCATCAAGTAGAGAGTAGAGAATAATGATGACAAAAAAATTATTAACAACTAACACTTACTGGGCACATAGAATGTACTAGTTACTAAGCCAATGAATTTGTATGCATTCCTCATTTAATCACCCAACAACTCAAAATGGGGAGGCTGAAGTTTGGAGAGGTTAAGAAATCTACCTTGGGTTAAACAGCTGGTGAGTGGCAGAAGCAGAAAATTTGAACCAAATCCTTATTCTTAATCTTTATGCAACACTCATGTGGTAGCAGTTATAAGCTCTAACACTTTGAGGAAATAAACCAATAGAGCAAAATGATAAAGAAGCCCAGAATGTTAATGTTCAACCATTTGGAGAGACACCAGTAGTGAATAAGACATCATGAAAATGAAGACTTACGGAAGACGTGGAGATGCGCTGCCCTCATCCCCCTGTGCGGGCGCATGAATAGCAGTCAGCAAGCAGCCTCCAGCAGGCAGCTCCTTCAGGGTCAGCTTAGTTGCAGTCACCTTGCCCCCAGCCTCACCCTACCTGGGCCAAACTGCTTCTTGTGACTGAGCCAGGCAGGGACACGAAAGCCCAGCCATTTTGGCCCAAGGCCTTGACAGGTAATGCTCTCTCCCGAGGTGCCCGCAAGCTTGCCCAAGGTTTTGCCGGTTCCGCTTCAGGGATGGACTTCCTCCTCTACCCAATCCTGCTTTTGCCCCCTATCTCCCACAGGGGTTAATTCCCAATAAACCTTTTGCATCCCAAACTCTGAGGAACTTAAGCTGTAACAATACATCAAGGATTTTCAAAAAGAAAAATACGTCTATTTTATATTGCTAGGAATTTTTTGAGTCTCAAGAATCCATACCTGTAGATGTACTAAATAATATATTTTTGGTAGCAGGATCATGACATATGAAGTTCCCCAAAGTGGAGTGGGGGGTGTGAAGGTAGTAAAAGGCAGATACCTATTCAACCTTCTTCAGACTGAATGAATCAGGTAATTCAGAACCATGTCTGGTTCTGGCTCAGGGGAAGGATGATAGTCAACAGGCCCATGAAAGCCCCAAACGGAGACATATTTAAGCCACAATTTCCTCTTGGGTCTACAGTGCTCCTAGCTGGTGGCCTCATATTATTATCCTAGGCAGTATAACCTATGTACCTATGACATCAGTTCCATGTCAGAAGATTTTTATAAAATTACTTTCAAGACATTTTCAAATTTAAAGGGGTTCTCTTCAAAATGCCTCAACAGTTAAACCCTATGTTATAGGTGGAATCAATATTCTGCATAGAAAGTGCTGACTGACGTACAATGTAGAGTTACCAGAATCAGTCTCCATTCTTTGCCTCTTTCCACCCATCAGGTTGCCTCCCATTCATTATGCCTCTTCTAAGGACCACTTTACTCTCTGCCGCTGTCAACTCTTATCCTATTAAAGAGGTAATATAATTAAATCATCTCAAAAGAATTTGCATTTTTTTAAAAGAGACTCTCGGAACCCAAGAAAACTTTCTAGACCCCAGAGAATGAAGCAATCATAGTGGAATTAGAATCACCTGGCTCCTATTTGAAGACAAAGGACTTTCTGTCACTCTCAGTTGGGAGGGCAGCTCTGGGCCCTGTGGCCAGGCTTGTAGATGGAGTGTGAGTTAAAGGACGAGGTAAGAGGAAGCTGAGAACATGCCCTCTCTCTCTTTCTAGTGATCCACTTATCAGAGAACAAGGATAAGCTGGGTGCTTCCAAGAGCTTGATAACAGTTTCAGATGAAAACTGTGGTCTTCATTTCCTATCAATGGAAACCACTTGAGTCCTTTTCAGAATTTTAATCCTATAAGAAAGGTATCTTTATTTTAAAAAGAAGATAGGAAAAAAGGAAGGAAGGAAAGGTTTAACCTTAACTTAGAAAATTTGTAGATACAGGATCCTGGAGAATTAGACAATTGATGCATATTGTAAGCATGCCAGTTACATGGATAGTAGCTACTATTAGAAAATATGATAAAGAACCAGTGATGGATATCAAAAAAGAAGAAGAGATAAAAATTTCTCTTTGTAATCTTACAACAAATCACTCAGTTTTTAAATTGTATGTGTTTTTTTAAAACTAGTCACAAATCATGGAGATGGCTATTGACTAAGTCACAAAACTTGAGCAAATGAAAAGGAATACATATTTGAAACTGACATGATGTATTTCTCTTAAAGATAAACATTTTACAAAGTATTTCCAAATCATCCAATTGTCTTTCACTTTTCAAATATTGAACTAATTTTAGGATTTTCTTCACTCTGCTGTCAACTTATTTACATTAAAACTAATCTAGAAATCTACGATTTAAGCAACTCCTGGATGAAATGAGTTACTTTAAAGGTACACATCTTAGTGGAAATTCTGTATGCTGCCTGACTGAAGGCAATACTTTTGTTCTAAGAAAATATCAGCAAAATCCTATTTTGGATCTAGGTGCTTCTATAAAGGACAGAAGTTGTTTAGGGGCTTTCTGCAGCCCATGACATCTGTGCCTGGGCCCCGCCCCCAGGAGTCCTGAGGCCTCCATTCAGGCCGCTTCTGTGCTGAGGCTGAGCCTCCAGGGAGAGTGTCAGTCCCCTCAGCTGCTCCTATCACCACAGGGCACTGACCAGCCTTTAGCACAAATGGCAGTGGGACACATTCTGAAGTTTCTCACTATCTTCTCTTTGCAGATAACGTCACCAGTCTCAAATTTTCGAAATGCAAATGCATATTGTAAAAAAAATAGTAGGCATGCCACGCTGACAGATAAAGACATAGTACCTCCAAAGGAAAATAGGCACTGGAATCACCATTTTTATATGCCTTACTTTAATTATTTAACATTTCTATTTCTTCAGGGTGGTGGAATACATTCTTCATCAGGAGAACTATCAATAGAAGGTTATATTTATAGCTACGTCTCTGTATTACTTTGATTTTACTGAGATTATTTCAGTCCCCCAAGTTACACTAGTCTAATCATTGAACATTTTTAGAGAGCTAATCTCAATACAAAACGTAAAATTATAGCTAACTCAATTCACTCTCCCAAAGACTTGATTTTATAAAGCAAATTAAGTGTGGTTAAAGATTAAACAATAATGACGATGAAGCTTATCTATGGGGCCCATTCTCCTTTGTTTTCTAGATCCCCAGCCATGCATATTCCAGAAGCTAGCACAAAACAACCAATCAAACATTTTATGAGTCCCTACTCTGTGTCCTCAACTGTACTAGTTCTCTGCCGACAGTAGAATAGTCTAACCAACTGTGCTGCTAGCAAGGGAGGTCATGACCCTCAACTGTGTGTTGACGCAACTGGCTTTGGAATGCTTTTCTACTGAGCTGTGTGAATTTGCTCAAGCTACTTAGCTACTCTGAGCTTCGGTTTTCTCAAGTGTAAAATGCATATAATAGCTTCCCTTTTTAGGGCTGTTGGAAGATATAAATATAAGCAAGATGTCATGCACAGGGCTTGGTATTCTATAAATGGTGAATGCTTGCACTAGTTAGTAATCCTGATTGTAATAGTAAATTTTTTATGTTAGTAGTAGTTATTCTACAGGGAAGCTAGCTGGTGGACAAAAATGCTACAATGGCCACAGGTTCCCCAGCATCCCTGGATCACTGCCAGTAAGGCAGGTAGCTGCATGGCATAGCTTCTCTTCTTGGTATAATACATCCATGTACTGGAAAAGAACAAATAAGAGGGAGGAGTTGCCTCTGCCCACACTCCAGGCCACAGGCATAAGCAGAGAATTAATCACCCAAGAGGAGTGATTTCAGGATCCAACATATCCACCTGTCCCTAACCTTGTCCATCACTGGTGATTTCTGACAGGACAAATGAAAATGTGGGTCCTCAAATATTTGGCACAATCTGTAGTTCACTTACAATGTACGAGGCACGCAACGTGGGGAAGAAAAGATGAGTCGTGGCCACTCCTTTCCCTTGAGGAGTTACAGTCTCATGGACGAAAGATGGACAAGCAAACAGTAAGGGACCGGGAAAAAAGCCAGAAATTGAAGACCCAAGAGGAAAGCACTGAGCAGGAAGAGCAATCGGAAAATCCAGGGGACCTTGGAACCAGTAAGTGGAAGCCAAACACAAATGTTTCTACCTTTGCCTGTTTGATCACCTATGTTCATATGATTCCCTGGTCGTTCCTTAAACTTCCCTTTTTAAAGCTTCTTTCAAGGAGCAAAGAACGTGGCACACTGAGTCAATGGTTATATGTCGTATCATTATGCCATAATTTTATCAAAGAATTTATGCTAGCCACTCTAATCAGTTCTAATATTTCATAGTAGAGTATAGAGACTCCATCTCAAATTCCTTTTTTAAGCCGGAGACATAATTTTTAAGTATAGACTAACACACATTTCCTACATTTATTTGACTAGAATGAGGATTAATATAAATTACAAACGTAAAACACAGCTTTTTAAACACCAGTGACATGAGAAAGTTTGGAAAAGCCATTGGAGGGATAAGCAGGAAGAAATCTTACCTGAACTTTCCTTATTTGACAAAAGTAGAGCCTCCCAAAAATAGAGCTGCCGTTAGGCTGCTGGGGCACCCTCCAACTCCTTCCGGGAAGCAGACTGCCCAATACAACCTTCCATACTTTTTCACACTGAAACCCTAAACCCCCTTCCTTTTTGTTAAGCTGACAGATGAACCCTTACCTCTGGCTACTCTGCTAGTTACTCACTACTAAATACTCCCACATGTATAATAAATTCTTCTCCTGTTAATCTGTCTACTGTCAATTAATTCAAGGGAGCCCCTCTGTTGGAAACTAAATTGGAACCATTCACTCTGTGACATCAGATAAAGGAAAAAAAATTCTCCCTCTTCACTCTATAGGAAACCCACTATAGATCTGAAAATGAGACAAAAAAAGTATGTTTCAAAGGTTTATATTCATTTGTCTTGATGTCTTTTTCAAACTTTAAGAAGTTTGATAGATTTTGCTGTAGAGTTGGATGCTATTCCTCTACTGTAGGATCAAATCGGCATGCCTTTCCACTATATCTTGTTAATTTTTGCAAAATGTTAAAAAATAATAGAATTTTTGCTGAATACAAATATGTTTGCGGTTAAAATAATTCTTTTGGCAATTACATCTAAATTAAAATTTCCAATGCACTGAACCAAGTGAAAGCTGTTTTATAAGATGATGGTATCTCAAAGTAAAGTACGTCTAGAAACAAAAGGGTGGTGTGTGATGTTGGTTTCGTGTACTCAAACTTTCAGAATCATCTATAAATTGTGGTGGTCACCACACCCAGGAGAGTGATGTTTCTATAGTAACTGATCTACTTACAAAGAAACAGGAGTGATGTGGAGGGAAAACAAAGAAACTAGAGTAAAAAATAGAAGCAACTGGTCCTGAATCATGACAGCAAGAAAAACGCTAAGGTTGGATATGTCATGACGGTGTTTTATCTCTGGAAAATATGAGGAACTTGGAAGATCCTGAAAGATGAGAGTAATGTCTTCTGTTCCTTTTGAATCTTTATATAGTCTGAAACAAAGCCATGTACATAACAGGGGCTCAAATACTTAATTGAGAGAGAGAAGGATGAGAGTTCAGGGGAAAGGAGGGAAAAAAAATGAGAACATCCAAGAAGATACTTTTCTACCATTAGATCAATATGCATCCAAATAATAGAGCAAATATAAGTGCTCTCTTTTACCATCAATTCCCAGACATAATGATCGATTTTGAATGCTAAAGGGGAAAATGTCCCTCACTAAAACCTCTGATTACAGGTGTTCATGAATGCCACTCAAGTCTCTCTTGAACTCTGGTTGCCACTGTGATGAGAAAGGCTCAGCCTGAAGGTGAATTATTTTCATAAGTTTGAGTTTAATTCATTCAGCCAGTTTTGAATTTTGAAGAGAAAAACATATGTTTCCTTCGCCAGTGGCATTTTACACTCAAATCAGTCAAAAGTAACTATCCTGTCGACAATTCAAGTAACAAAAAAATACATGATTTTGAAGATTCGCACATTTAAAGACACATGGACATCTTACAGCAAGTTTGTAGGTATTTTGGGCTTTCAAACGTGACCTTTGGGGTTTAATTTAGTTCTGTATTTTCTGTTCTAAGCTTATCTATCTTTAAGGTTACAACAGCAATTAAAAATTAAATGGGCCATATTAGAAAGGTTAATTTACTTGTGTTACAGAGTGAAACAGAAATAATTCAGGCTGTATTTACAAAGCTGTAAACCTCAAAGCTTTATAAAAACATCATCTGCTGATAAGTTTGAAATTATTGTGTTGACTGCATAGAAATCAACTATGTGCTTCTGGGACTCGAAAGCGCACGCAAACCTGCATGTTAACATGCAGATTCTGATGTAGACGGTCTAGGGTTGGGCCTAAGGTTGGCATTTCAGACGTCAGCTGCTGCTCAGCAGACCACATTTCCACATTTTGAGCAACAAGGCTCTAAAGAACAAGAATCTTTCATTAAATATTTTCTATTTTTTGTCCTTTACAATTTGTGATTAATTCATTTAGAATTTTAACCTTTAGAAGGGCTAAGTGTTCCATCCTTTGATGCTCCTTAGTACATGAAAAGAACTGCACACATGGAATTTTCTTAGAAATCTGTAAAAATAGCTAACCCCAAAAGGTGGATTTGTTTGTTTTTCTGTCTGCCTTTGGTAGAGACATAAAGCCCTCTTATTTTAAGTCCAACTCTTGCAGCAAATTGTGCTGTATTTACAAAATGTGCTGATGGAAAAATCTAAAAAATGGTCGCAGATTCAGAAGATATCTCCAAATCTGACCAACAATAACATTTTTGGCAACACATGGAGAAACAGGAAGCTGTAATAAGTTTCTTTTAACCCAAAAGACAACCACAAACTATTTTTCATACTACCGTTATTGAAACAACAGAATCAATACCCTTGATACAGGCCAGCACAAAGACATCATTAAAATGCTATTGGAAGCCATGAATTGAAAAATGGTGCAGACTAAGAGTGTCGTGCAGTTGAGCAGTACACAAACAGGAAATCAGGATACATATATACACATGGAAGTAGTTTCTCGTGATTTTTTATTTCCAGTTTTACATTCATTCTAGAGAAGAACAGGAAAACCTACCTCAAGAGATCCTGACGCTGTGCAGTTGAGCTCCTGTATTACAACCCTGATTCATCAAAAAATGGTAAAACCCAGTGTTACTTTGCCCCTGTGAATAAAATCAGAAAATACTGGTACATGGTTCTTCTACTCATTAAAAGAGACAAAAAACATAAGTTGAAACTTATAGCTTCTTTTTTTTTGGTCTCTATTTGTCCATAAGCTTTTGGTAGAATCTTGACTAGGCAATCAGGTAATTCATTCTGGCTACCTACTCAAGATTGTACTATTTAATCTTATTCACCTGGTTAATGTGTTATCGTTTTTAATGAACCATAGCTGGTCAATGAAGAGAATACTTTATAAGGAAAGAGAGTAGAATATATGTGTATTTATTTAATTTCATACTAAAATAGAATTTCAAGAGCTAAAATTAACATATGGATTTGATAGCAAGAAAAATTACAATTTTTTCAATACTTGGATGTACAGCTTCTTCCCCTACAGATACACTAACTTACTTGATTTTAGCTTTGTTAAAAGCTAACGTGGACACTAAAATACTGTTATTAACCACTATCGCCTTTTTCTCATTTGTGTCAAACTCAGGCCTCTTCAGACAGAAGGACAAAATGGTACATGTCTGACTAGACACATCAGCGTGAGTCAAAAAGCAAATCAGGTGGGTGTCAGGTGTTCGACTCTTCAGAACATCAGTTCATATACATTGAACCCATCAAAGACTACGACTTATTGTAAATTAAGAATATAATTTGATTGAACAGGCCCAGAAATATTGTCGAAATATAGTTGAAAACACTGTATGTGTATCCACAAACAGGATACAATGACTTTAAACGACCTGACTCCTATATTAAAGTGGCAAATACATCCAATCAAGCATTTATTAAGCAAATCCCCAAAGCCCAGAACTTTCATAGGCATCGCAACCCCCTTTTAATGTCAGAAGGTAGATTAATCTTTTTCATTTGTTATGTAAACAAAGGTAAAAATAAAAATCCCTAATCTGTAAGATTGTACAACCTCCATTTTAAAGCACAGACTCCCCAGAAAAGTAAGAGGGGTGAATTTCTTTCACATTTGTTTCCGGTATCTTAAGTACTCCTGCCCTCATGAGAGAATCATATCCTGTTCAGTAAGCCACTTCACCCAATTCAGAATGGAAATTTACATTTTAACAGCTGACTGCAAAATTTCTTACATAGCTCAACATTTTCAGTTTTGCAAAATGCTTTGTACTCACAGGTATAGAAGTTGACTCGCATAATGCTAAATATATTCCCAAGATTCTAAGAAACTTTCATGGTTTACTTAGAATGTAAATAAGAAGAAAACTATTTGCTAAACTTGATGCCTTTTTATATACGCAATGAATCAATTTTTTAAAGATTATTAAAAGGCTTAAATGATATAAATAAGGACATACTACAGTTGCTGAGACACAATAAGGTCTTTATCTTACCAATAAGTGATCATAGTCATAAAAACCTGCCCTTTCGGTTAGCTCCCGCATCACTGGTTAATTGGTAGGTCCGTAGGACCACTCTTTTCTCTAATCCAGAGATTGCATCCAAAAGGCCATGAGCCACACTCAGCTTAAAAATATGTGTGGCCTGAAGTGCATGTTTTGTTTGGTTTCCGCAATTCGGCAAAGTCCTGCAGATGGGGCCTGAGCTTGCCACCTCACCCCACTTCTCACTCTTCCCTATTGTTTAACACTCTGTCAACCCACTCATTTTTGTTACCTATCTGATCTCTGCTCTAAGTCCTGAACCATGAGCCAATGTCAATGGAAAACCCCAAAATAAAACAGCATCTGCTGCGACATCTTCACATGGAAACAAAGTGCTCCTTTTCTTTTCCCTTATACCATGATTGCTAAGTATCCTTTCATTTTATATGACAGCAAGCCAATATTTAAAATGCTAGGGAATACTCAGCACAAACCAGTTTTGGCAGCATTTCAGCAACTCTTGTGACTCTGTGCATCCTGGAAAACTGTCTGCTGATCTGTATTCTGCTCAGCTTGATATTTGAGTCTGCTTTGCAGCATTATCTTGCACCATTGAATATAAACGTGAGGTCTTCCCTGTTCTCCATCCACCATCCCCTCAACCCGTCAGACAATGGAATTTTCCATTAGAAAGAGAGAGTACAGCACTTGGAGGGGAAAAATCAGTTTTTTGTTCTCCTTCTTCTGTCCACTATAATACAAAGCTTTGCTCCTCCTCTCGGGAAAATGTAAGGCTGGCTGGCAGTCAGTTTGACAGAAGGAGAGCAGTGCAGCGGAAAATTGGATAACAGGATAAAAATCTATGGGGCCACAGGAATCCCATCAAAACTGGCTCCCCCTGTCAAAACCCAGACAAGTGACAAGGACAAATATAGAATGTTATTTATATTTAAATATTTCTAATGATATCATAATTATACTTCTGCCTCTGTTAGGCAGCCATTTTCCTGTGAGCCACAATTCTGCAAACCAAATGTTGTATGTTGGAGAAAATCTACATAGGAATCAGACAGCTTCAATCAGACATCTAGGAAAATCCTATAAACTCTTCAAATAGCTATTTCTAAAGGACAGAGAATAACAATTTAGTTTTTAAAAGATATTTTCCTTAGAGTACAATAAAATCCAATAAAAATGGATTATTCCCAGTTCTTTGGGCATGGGAAAACCAAGCTACCCAGCAGAGAGCTAATAAACCAATTTCGCTTAAAATTAAATCTGGTATTTTGGAAAATGTCTTATTTTCTTCTTTTACAATGTGTCATATTGAGTTACTCTATAGGTCAAGTTACTGACTGATGGCCTTAATTTATTAAACTTTATAGCAAGTTCAATAAACTGAAATTTAAATTGCCAAAAGATGTAGATTTTCTTATTTTAAAACAGAAAAAAGTTTTGATGTAGATATTCTAAATCAATATGCATTATAATTAATTTTATTATTAAAACTTGACATTCTGGAATACCTCCTTAAGAGAATACACTCCAAGAGATACCAAAGAATTAAGCACCGTAATGGAGGACAATATTTATAAACATATACTCCACATAGAATCTCATTCATATTATACTTCCATAGAACTTTAATTATAAGATTCCTAAGCACTCCTTGGTCATCTTTAATACATATATACTCTTCCTCTTTTATAGAGGGATAGCTATTCATATATATATATATCTAACCTGTGTGACAAAAAGCAAAGCGAAGGATTATCAGCATGAAAACTCATTAATTTCTATAAAGACAACAGATTTATTGCCCATATATATAAGACAACACGTCAAGCGCTGAGAGAAAAAGCCAATATAAAGGGGTATCCAGCTGCAATAATATGCCATCTAAAACTTATGTTCAGGGTGCTACAGACAGAGAATGGAGCAACTGAGGACTTTCCATCTGTATGTCATCTCCAGTCTAAACACTTCTGGCATGATATCATGTCTCCCAACCCTCTGAACCCATTTTACTGAACAAATTTAATTTTTCCCTGCTGCCAATTTCTTCTACTCTGCTCTAAGGGACTCCCTCACTCTTGTTCAAGTGCTCAGTTCCCATTCCTGCCTTCTCCTGCTTTTACCCTTCCTCTGCCTGGACTGCCCTGGACCCCTCCCTCTCTTACCCAAAGCCTAACACTTGGAGGTCTAGCTAGAGTATCATTTCACCTTGAAGCCTTTTTTGACTAATTCAAATGATTGTTTACCTTGTGTAGGGCCATGTTCTAAGTGTTCAACATATACAACCTCATTTAATTGTCACAACTCCTTAGGGAGGTAGTACTCCATTTTAAAGATGCAAAAAGCTCAGAGCAATTAAGTAACTTGCCTCATGAGACAGTAAAAAAGTAGCAGAATCCAGATTCACGTCTGTCTGCCTGACCCAAAGCCCTATGTAGTTAGGGAACTACTATGCTATTTTGTTCCCTTTTAATACCTTCTTCTCTTAACTCGTGCTCTAGATGGTACCATACGATTCGCATTTAATGGTTCTTTTGTTCATATATACTACTCTGGGCTCTTCAGTTAGACTATAACTGTATAAATGTGTAGAAGTTTATTTATGCCTCACTCCAGCCTAATACCATGCATTTAACTCGTTGATGGGTTGAATCTGGTAAATCTACAGCACTTTAATACATGAGAGAGAAAGCTGTGCTTCTCAGATTACTGCTGTTTTGCCATTGGTTTGGGTGATTTGTAGCTCTATCAGCCCTGTGGGACCATTTTCTTTCTAGCGCACTATAAAATGTGGATTCACAAAAGAACATCTTAATTTACATTCAACAAGTCTTTATTGAGTGACATTTATGTGATAACATTTTGCCAGGCACATAGGGAAAGTACTAAAGAGGTTTAAAACCATCTCTGCTCTTAAGAACCTTATTATCTTGTTAGAGGTTTAACCTACATTAGATTATATACATATGTGCATATATCATACCATATATATATATATATATACACCATATATGTATATGCTATATATACTATATATGTATATATGTATGTTATACTTATATATGTATAATATATAGTATGATATATTATATATGTATATAAGTTAATATACAAAATATTTGTACATAAAATATGTTTTAGTATACTGCCCAGCATACAGTAAGAGCT
This sequence comes from Equus quagga, assembly GCF_021613505.1. Taxonomy (NCBI): domain Eukaryota; kingdom Metazoa; phylum Chordata; class Mammalia; order Perissodactyla; family Equidae; genus Equus; species Equus quagga. The sequence goes on along the minus strand of NC_060270.1, from coordinate 119,395,109 downwards.
TAAATAAACAATGTATTCATCTCGTCATAGCAAATGGAGGATAGTGAGCAAAATTTAATCTGCCATTATTCATAATAAATGGTTATCATTTATCACTACAGACATCATTTGACAAATATTTAGTATGTTTCTATTCTGTGCCTTTCCAGAACTTATAGTCTGACAAAGTCAATGCTGAGAAGGAGGTGTGGAAAATATAACAAATTGTGCTTTTTGCTATGGGGATCTCTCCTGAAAAAGGGCTTATGGGCCAAGTCTTTGGTATGAGCTCAAGTTTTCCAATATCATATTTATTTTTCTTCTGAAAAGTGGAAAGCGGCAAAAAAGGATGATGTTTTTGTACATCTAGTTTAGATGAAGTCTGGCTATGATTTTATTCCAGTATTAACCTAAACATATAAATGTTCTCTCTTGTGATTGTTTTTCTTACATGAATTTGAATACATTAGCCTAGGGTTAGGTAAATTAAATGGAAAAGTATCGTCGATAGGTCATCATCGAAAACAATATGTGGTTCCATGATTCTGTGACTTCTTTAATGGATTACAATGAAGCATCGGCTAAAGGCTGGTAATTTAAACTATAAGCAGAGGGTTCAAAGCTGTGGCTAATTCATTACTCACACATCTCTAGTTGAGGTAGTAATTTAAAGTCATGTGTGTCGCATTAATTGTAATCTCGTTTCCAAATGACAAGATAAATATCTCAAGGAACATAATATATTATGGTCATAGGTCAAACCAAATGAATGTCTAAAATAGATTAGCACTAAGTGCATGCAATATGTCACGTTTGTAAATTTTTAAAAGGACAAATTGTATTAACATTTAGCAGATTGAGTTCACTACGCATCGTCAATGTTTAGCTTTAAGGGCATTAATACTTTATTCAGTCACAGCATGGCCTGAAAATACCACACAGAGATGCTACAAAATCCCCAGATGAAAATCCAAGACTTGAGAAAAAATAGAACAAGCTAATGTGTACCCTTTCCCACTAAGATTTGATTGCTCTGTTTCACATATATGTGAAATTGATGTATTTGGGCTCTGAAGTCACTCAAACAAGGGCAATGTTACAATTAGCAAAAGAAGAAAATTGCCAAAATGCCAGGTCCCATCCAATCCACATCTATATCTCTGCCTTTACTTTAAGCCTCTGCATCAGCTGGGACTGAGTCAGAATCAAACACTGTCCTCGAATAGAAAACTAAATTGTCTCCCCAATGCCACGTGGCAAAATAAGTAGGGAATAAGGATGCAGGCTGTTACTGTGATTATAAAATAGACAGTTGGTTTTCCGATTTGGGCTGCAATTTAACTGTTGTGATTTCAGTATGGATTAGCCAGCTTTCCTACCTACCATCCCTGAGATCACTGGGGAAGTATTTATCCCACTCTCTCTTTGACCATGTTTACAAGTCATAATGCACCGCCATCTTCTTAGCCTAGAATTCCTGTTGGAAAAAGCTCTGTATTACTTGGATGAATACTTTGAAAAGTCACTTAAGGTAAAGTGAAGGATACATTAAAAAGAGCAGCAAACCAACTGAACAAACCCACAGAAATAATTTGTTTAGCTAGCAGAGGTGTTCTTTTTGGTTTTGTTTGTTGCATGTTTGAATGTTTGTTTTTTATTGAATTTGAGTGTCTTTAAAGCAAGGCAGGCAGCTTTGAGTCCCTCAACAGTTTCCTCCCTCTTTCCTTACCCAAAACCCCATCCCACACCAGAGTTAACTATAGGCAGTAGAGTTTGTGATGGTTGCTGCTCCACTGAAGATATGGCATCTATTTTGCCGAGAGGAGTTTGCAAAGAATGGAAATAATCAAGACAGAAACGGGGATTATTAGGATCTATGTAAAGGAAGGGGAAAAAATCACAGTTGAGTCTAATGGCAGGGAGAGGAATTTTGAGGATGAAAACCAAATTATCTGGGGCTGGCCCTGCGGCCGAGTGGTTAAGTTTGCGTGCTCCGCTTCCACGGCCCAGGATTTCACCGGTTTGGATCCTGGGCGCAGACCTAGCACGGCTCATCCAGCCATGCTGAGGCAGCGTCCCACATGCCACAACTAGAAGGACCCAAAACTAAAATATACAACTATATACTGGGGGGCTTTGGGGAGAAGAGGGAAAAATAAAACCTTTTTAAAAAACCAAAAAACAGACTATCTAATGGAGAATCATATTAAGGTTCTGTTGGGCTGTGTGCAATGGGAATCCTACTCTCTGTGCAGAAGAGTTTTAGTAAAATGTTAATTTCTCATGAACGTATTATAAAATTGGATGTGTTTTGAGGAACCAGCTGAGTGCTGAGGGTCTCAGTACAAGACAAGGGCTGAGGATATCTTGAGCCACACTTGGGTTACATTAACACAAAAGGGTATATTCTTGCACTGGGGATTCTCTCTCCATCCAAGTTATTATGTGGGAGTTTCCCGCCATACAGCTAAGGAAGTTAACTGCATTTAGCTGGCAGATAGGAGTTGGGTCTGTGCCTGAGGCTCAGCCAATCAGACGTTCCTGCTGGCATTTGGAAGCCAGTGAGAGGGTGAAAGAGAAGGATACTGTGACAGAGATTACTTACAATTCAGTGCATCCCAGCGAACATTTAGTCTAGAGTGAAATTTTTCAAGTAGTTCAGAACTCAGAATGGATCCTTCAGTTACACTGTTCCAATGGAGACCAAAATAATTTTTGAAAACCCCTATTAAGCCCATTTAGAAGCTATGTCAATAACTTCAATTAAAAAATATGTGCAGGGGCTGGTCTGGTGGCGTTGTAGTTAAGTTCATACAATGTGCTTTGGCAACCCGGAGTTCGTGTACTCAGATCCCAGGTGTGGACTGACACACTGCTCATATAAAGTAGAGGAAGATTGGCATGAATGTTAGCTCAGAGACAATCTTCCTAAAGCAAAAAGAGGAGAATTGGCAACAGATGTTAACTCAGGGCTAATCTTCCTCACCAAAAAAAAAGTTAAAAAAATAAAAAGTATGTATAGGATACAAAGTTCTTGAGGAAAGTATTAACTGTTAAAGTCTTCTTGTCTGGATTTGTTTAGATACAGGATAGTGGATTCTTTTTGAGAGTTCAAATCCCAATTTACCACTTACCAGCTATGTGACCTTGGACAAGTTACTTAACTTCCCTGTGCTTCAGTTTCTTTATCTACAACCGCAAGCATCAAAGGCAAGGTGGGGGTGATTACCGTAATGGACAGGAGAGCCAAAGCAGCAATAAGAATAATCTGACTCACGTAGACCTGCGGTATTGGCTAGCATTAGTCAGCCAGGACTGCCATAACAAAACACCACAGACTGGGCAGCTTACACAACGGAAAGCTATTTTCTCCCATTCTGTAGGTTGGAGAAGATGTCAACAGGTTTAGTTTCTCCTGAGGACTCTCTCCTTGGCTTGCAGATGGCTTTTTCTCTGTGCATGTACGTCCTTGGTGTCTCTTCCTCTTCTTATAAGAGTATCAATCACATTGGATTCCTCCACGCTTATGACCTCATTTAACCTTAATTACCTGTTTAAATGCTCCATTTCCGAATACAGTCACATTGGGGGTTAGAGCTTCAACATATTGATTTGGGGGGGATATAATTCAGCCCATAGTAGGCACTCAGAGGGGGCTGCCAGGAGGACTGAGTTAATATTTATAAAGTTTTTAGAACAGTCACTGGTAGATCGTATAGCCATGCAAATGTTTCCTAAGAAATTCTGAAAAATATTTAAAGACTTTTTAAATCTGAGTTCATTTCCTCATCTGTAAAATGAAGGGACCTCTCCCTCTTCCTGGTAGATAGAAATTAGACATGTGTATTAGTTATCTGTTCTGCATAACAAATTACTCTGCAACTTAAACTAAAAATAAACATGTATTCTCTCACACAGTTTCTGTGGGACAGGAATTCAGGAGCAGCTTAGCTGAGCCATTCTGGTTGAGTCTCTCATGTTGTAATTAAGACATCATCTGCACAGAATAGAAATATATTATGATGTACACCTGAAATTTATATAATGTTATAAACCAACGTTATCACAATAAAAAAAAAAAAGGCATCGTCTGAAGGCTTGACTGTGGCTGGAGAATGCACTTCCAAGATGGTTCACTCACATGGCTGACAAGTTGGTGCTGGCTGTTGGCAGGAGGCCTCAGTTCCTTCCCACGTAGACTTCTCCAAGAGGCTACTTAAGTGTCCTCACAACATGGCAGCTGGCTTCCTCCAAATCCATGAGAGACCCAAGTGATCCAAGAGAGAGCAAGGCAGAAATGACAATGTCTTTTATGATCTGGCCTCAGAAGTTACATAAATCACTTCTCCTACATTCTATTGGTCACACAGATCAACCCTATTACTATATGGGAGGAGACCACGTAAGGGCACGAATACCAAGTGGCAATTATCAATAAAAGTCATACATTTGGCCAATCAGATGCTCCTGCTAAGTCTTTGAAACATGTGGAAGGGAAACAAGGACACAGTGACAGTAAAACATTACTTCCAGTTCAGCACAAATGTCAAGTGAGGACAGCACCAGTTACAGCATCCCAAGCAGTTACTCTGGTGTGTTCTGGACTATATTTCCCATTTTCTTAGGGGATTTTTTTTTTTTTTGGTTCTTTCTCATTCTCTAATCCTATTTTCCAGTCTCCCAGTTGATTCTGTGATATGCCCAGGATTTTTTCAATAATTTGTTTCTTAATCTGCTGGCTAGTTAGTTGGCTTCTATTGTCTGTAACCAAGAACCTTGACTGATACAATCTAGAAATCTTCTCCTCTGTCCTCTGCCACTATGAATACCCTTCGTCCCTCAGACTTCATATCCCAGGTCACGGGTTGTTTCCCTAAGGAAGGACGCCTTGGACTGAGACAGGCACCTCACTCCATGTTTAATAGCACTTTTTATTTCTCATTTTCACCTCTGTTACTAAAAATTATAATTAATTATTTAACTACCATTATATAATCAATTTCCCTCCAGTAGAATTTTGCTCCTCGGGGGCAGAAAACATGACTATCTTGTTCGCTGCTGTATCCCTAGCATCTCACATAGTAGGTCTCTCAAAAAATGAAGAATAAAAGTCGAACACAAACTTTTTGCTCTCTTTAGGAGAGAGGTAACATCCTTCCATCATCTGTTTTAGTTTGAGTCGAGATTGATATTGTCTTCATTTATTTTTACATTTTCCAATGTATTTTTTTCTATTAATTTTGAAATTGATGTTTTCAAAGCTCAGTCTGATTTTGCCATCCTCTGTAACCAAGGATTCGTGTTAAATATATACCTTATTCAGTGAACTCTTTCCTTATGGGTAGGCCAAAATGTAATTAGAAGTTTTTTTCATGAACATGGAATTTGAAAATGAAGGGAGTTAATTATTTGATTTGATTTTTCAATGGCATCTGGCTAAGGAAGCTTGACTGAGAACTGAGATATTCCTGCCGAGATGTCTGACAGGTCCATGAGCCAGGATTCCCTCTACAAAGAGGGGAAGAGCCAATGCTTGACTCTCCTGCCCTCATTTTTCTCTCCTGACCAACGACCCCTTCCCTCTCCCAATTGTTTCATTCTTTCTTTACATATATTATTACCATCCAAGCCCACATTTGATGGTGTGGGAATAATTTATTTTAAAGATAATTTTATGCCTGATCAGCTTTGGAGGCTAGAAAGCAGAAGGAGAAGCAGAATTCTTAGGAATGACTCGTTAAGTTTTAGGTTGTTTTTTAAAATTAATCTGATAAAATCAGTGTGGCCTGTATCACCAGCTTGAGGTACAATTAAGATCATAAATCTTTTTAATATTCAAATTAATCATTCAATCCCCCACAGGACCAGTTTAAAAGGACATCCAATGGCTACTTCTTTAAAGCTCTTCCCGTAATTGGGTGGTCAAGAACCAGGGACGCTTATGCAGTCCAAAGGGGTATCTCTGTTCTCAGTTACTCACCTTTAGCAGGAGAATTAACACAGTAAGGGAAGAAAGCAGGGAGAGAGAGAGTGAGGGAGGGAAAGAGAAAGACTACAGAAGGAGGAGGAGAAAGAAGGCCCTCAGGCTGACTGACTAGTTTCATACTATCCCCAACCTTCACCCGCCATGTCTGCTGTACCACCATACAAATTCACTGCACTTAACTGATCCAGTTCAGTGCGTTCATTTGAGCCTTTTCACCCTTCCCAGTGATGCAGTGCAAGCTACAGAGGTGTACCACACATAGGCTTCCAAAGTTACTGATTTCCTTCTATCCTTTCAGTCTAGGCCACTGTTCCCACAATATGCCTGTTGTAAGAGTGAGGTCTTCTAGCCACAGACTATTATAGAATGGATCTTCCTGTGTGATTTCCCGTAATTCACTAGTCCATTATCTGCCTTCCCCTCAGTGTGAATGCTTCCTTGGGAACACAGGTGAACTTATTTGAAATCATCTCAATCTATCTGATGTTCTGATACAGTGGTCTCAAATGGAATGGGGAGATTTTAGTTCCTTCTAGAAGTCTTTGACAATACAAATTTACTCTACTTTTCTCCAAGTTTGCATAGCAAAAGATACATGGAGAAAACTTTATCAAGCCACAAAATAGCCTCATACTTACTTTTCCTAAGTCAATGGGTTCCTATTCCTTCCATTTACATAAGAAGAAGAGACCTTCCAAAACCTCCTCTCAGAATTAAGAAAACCTGCTCCAAACTGATCCCTTACAGTCACCCAGCAGAAAAGTGGCTTGCAGCTTCTTTCACCAACCAAGAAACAAAAAATTGTTCTATCTTGTCAGGCATCCCTCATACCTCTATACAAAGAAAACACATAGCTCATAATTATTGAAGATATTATAAGAAAATGTGGAACTGACTTGAAAGGTACAATATAGTAGATATTTGGACCATTTAGCATAATTACCCTCAGTAACAGTACTCTAAACTTTGCCCAAGTATCAGCCCTTCCTAGAGGCAGCCTATGTGTTCGGAGGCGACTGACTCCTCACTCCCATGTCTGCAGGTGTAGGTGTGTTTCTCACACCTAAACTAATTCCTTTCCCTGGACACAGTGATTGATTCAGGCATGGGTACATGGCTCAATATTAGCCTATGAGAACCAAGTTTTGCTCTACTCTTGGAGGAAACTCTCCCTCCCGTTAGATGAGATGTGTGAGCACTGCTAAAAAGCCTGCCTTAAAATGGAGCCAACCCAGAGGAAGCAGAACTAGCAATAAATCCTGGTCAGATCAGATGTAGAGTGCTCAACCAATGAAACAAGAATTTTCCTTTTTGGTTGAGTTATTTTGGTTTGGGATTTCTGTTGCTTTCTATCAAAAGATTCTCACCTGACTCATATGAACCAATTAGCATATCAGAAGTTTTAAATTGGTGATGCGCTGGGTGAAAGGAAAAGGGTAAGGAAGCACATCTTCTTTTTCTCTTTAAATTTGTGCCTCTTGCAACCACTATTACAACAGAGAGTTCAGTTTAATTGGAAATAGGCTAACATAGTACTAATAATCATCGTCTAAGGGTAACCGCCTTAACAGTCTTGATGTCAGATAAATTGGCTCTCCTCCTATAAAGTATATCTCTCCTGATTAGTACTTGATTAAACAACAACAAAAATAACCCCTTAGACCTGAAATATCAATGGCTTTCTGGATTCCAATTTTCTTAGCAAAATAATGAGCATAGCACGTTGTTTAGCATGTTTTTAATTGGATGATTATAAGATATACAATGTTTTCTTATCATTGATTCCTTGTGCTAAGAATTTCACTAAATCTTAGAATTACTACATAAAAACTTCCTTGTATTTGTCCCAAACATATTCCTACACACAAAGATACTTGTCACAACTTTGCTATATATACAGTAAACTTTTCCTGAAAAGTATCCACTTGAAGTTGTAGAGCACTTAGCTTGGTTGAAAAAGTCTGCTTTTGACTATAATTCGTTATTTTCAAAATAGATTGTTTTTCAAAAGGGAAAATTTAAGTGGATTTTTGTTTCACCATTAAGTCGTTAGCAGTTACTGATTATCCACTCCATGTAGTTCTGTAATAAGAGAAAAAGGAAACTGAAAATACGGTCCTTGCCCTCCAGAAGTTTAAAAGCTGGTTTCAGTTACAAAATGGGAAGAATGAACATTTTTTTAGTACAAATGAATGTAATACAAAATCATTAAGCGATGAGAAAATATTTGGTAAAGGGGCTCAGTGAATATTGGTTGTCTCAAATAAGGAAAAGCTGCTTAAACATTCATCAGTACCTAAAGAGTCATGTGATACCCCAAAATGCCTCGTTTTTATCATTCATCAATTCAACCAACGATTACATACGTTGTATGTGTTAAGTGGTGTGTTAGATGATCTTGGTCCTTCTTGTTTGACTTGGTCCTTTATTTTGGATGCAATCAGTTGTGCAGAATCATAATCTTTGGTTCACAACACTATCATTGATTCATTCAGGGGCCACAATTGGGTTGTTTCTAGTATGTAGCCATTATAAACACATGTTCGTGTTTCCTGGTACACATGATTGTATATCCACAAGGGAGTGGAACTACTGAGTCAAGTGATGTACAAATGCTCTAATTTATATATAAGATACTGCCAAATTCTTTTCTAAAGTAGTTGAATCCATTTATATTCCTACCAACAATGAATAAGAAACCCACTTGCTCCACATCTTCACCAGCATTTGATATTATTAGACTGCTTAATTTTTTCCGGTCTCTTGTGTATAAAACGGTGTCTCAGTGTGATCTTCTTTCCCTAACTAAATTTAGGTTAAGCATCTCTTTGTATATTTGGGGTAATACATGTGTTTTTTTCCTTCTCCATTTTTGATTCTTTTAATATCCTTAACACTATAGGTATAGATATAGACAAAAGAATAGCAATACAAAATTCTAGCAAGTCAATAAAATATGGAGGATCATTTAAGAGCTAAACACCTCTCATATTCTTTGCTTCTTGGGGGATATGTGAAAAAAAACTTGTACGTTGGCCTAGTGATTAAAGGAAACATTAACTCCCAACTATGACTCACCTTATATGACCTTAGGCAAGTTTGCATTAGAATTCCTCAATTTCTCAGCCTTTCCCATGCATCACCTCATTCCCATAGCTCATAGAATTCCAATCCAATCAAAAGAAGAGAATGTGGACAGGAAAGGCTCCTTTTACACAGAATGACTCCGAGTAATCTATCTGAGATCTAGACCATTATAAAATGGAAGGCTCATGAGTTGTGGTCCAGGTCTGAAAACTAGTTGACTGGCCAGGAACACAGAACTCAGCTCACCCTGGAGCCAGCTGCTCCTGACGACCACAGTAGGATGACCCGTACGGTGAGACTACAGAAAATCACTTCAAGCAAAAGTAGAATTAGAATATACATCAGTCAGAGGGGCAAGGAACATTTGCTTTCGGCTCATGGCAGAACGCCAATTAAGTTACACGCTTTCCCTTCTTCAGTTTCCAAATGTGAAAGACAGAAAGATAATGATTACACAAAAATTTTGCTTCACTGGGGTCTGACACTTATTGAAAAGCACGATGAAATACCAGAGATGTTGTATAGATTTAAAGACAAACCAAAAAAATTGAATGGATTAACATAAGCATTAAAAACAGGAGAGGTCTCAACTGTAATAGTCTTCATTTGCATTCATAGACTATTATCTTGAACCGTTCAGGCTGCTATAACAAAATACCACAGACTGGGTAATTTATAAACCATAGAAATTTATTTTTCACAGTTCCAGAGGCTGGGAAGTCCAGGATCAAGGTGCCAGCATAGTTATGTTCTGGTAAAGGCCTGCTTCCTGGTTCACGGCCTGTGCCTTGCCACAGTGTCCTCTCACCGTGGAAGGCCTAGGGATCTCTCTGAAGCCTCTTGTATAAAACACTAACCCCATTCATGAGGGCTCCAGCCTCACAGCTTAAGCACTTCTCAGAGGCCCCACCCACTAATACCATCACATTGGGCATTAGGATTTCAACACAGGAAGATGAGAGGGACACAAACATTCTGACCACGGCAACTATATTTCTAGTATATTATTCTTCCTCAACCTTCCAGTATATTCGGAATAGGCAGGTATTTAAATTTGCATTTTTACCAGTGGACAAATTGAGTAAAAGAGAAATAAGGCAACTTTTCAAAAGTCACTTTCCGATTAGCCCCACAAACAGACCTAGAAGTCACATCTCCTAAATCCTGCTGTGGCCTGCGGTTGGGCAAACCTATTTCTGCTCTTCTCATGATAAATGGGTTAAAAAATAATAAGCACAATTCCAATATTATGTCAATTCAAACCTTCTTTTTAAAAAAGAGGTATGAAAGTGCCACATGATGAGCTACTTTAATTCTGTGTGTCTAGAAGGAATCTGTGAAAAGCTTATGAGATCAGTTACCAGCTACCTTAACTCTTTTTCATGTGTCCTTATAAAAATTCCCAGATGTCACAATTGTCACACCTACTTGTTAAATTGGAGAAATTCTTATACCACAGTAAGCAGATGCTAGAACAGATGGAAAGTTTCTTTTTGGGCTGAGAAAAAGAAATTTCCAATTAAGAAATGCCTGGACGCTGTTTTATCTCCCTTCTAGTTGACTGAACTATGAGATTTCCTTATGTCACAGTTTAGATTTTAAAAAAAAAGACTCTCTATTTCCTTCCATATTCTTTATTTCTTCATGTATTCATAAACATTAACTTAAAATCTGCTCATTTTTATGTCCTCCTTATAAAATTGCTATGTCGCTTTCAAAAAAATGAAAAATTAATGAAATATTTATGTTTAACACCTTTATCCATCTTTTGTCGTTTGCCTCGTTTTTTCTCCATTCACTTACGACTTGATACAGTATCTATTACGTGCCTAACACTGGTTTCTTCAGTGTGTTAGCCCTATCTACTCAAAAAGAAGCATTACGAAATGCAAAGTAAAGTAGATCCTTTGCACAGGTATGGAAGCAGATGCCAGCTTTCTACCAACCAGCGTCCCAGCCCCCGGTGCAATCTCCAAGAGTTACCTTCCCTAGTATCTTTCTGGGAATTCTCTCCTGAGCATCCGCCTGGCAGCTGCTTCTCTGACGGGTTCTCTCGCCAGGCCCTGATTCTTCTTGCAAGCCCTTTCCATGCTTCACTGCTGTGCCATCCCAAGCTTTCTACTCCCCCAAATTACCACTAACCTGAGGATACACGGAGCTGCCTTCAGAGGAGGTCTGTGGCAATAGAGGGAGAGGTAGAGCAGCTCATGGCTTAACAGGTATCTTGAGATAAAATATCAGTCCTGTTCTTTAAATGTCCTCAGCCATTTAAATGGGCTTAATCTTTAGTGCAATTTTAGTTTCACAGCAAAATTGAGCAGAAAGCATAGAGAGTTCCCATATACCCCCTGCTCCCATGCACACACAACCTCTTCCTCTATCAACGCCCAGCACCACAGGGGTCCATTTGTTAAAACCCACAAACCTACACTGACACATCATTTTTTACTGAAAATCCATACTTGACATTAGGGTTCACTCTTGGTGTTATACATTCTATGGGTTTTGACAAACATATAATGACACATATCCCCCACTGTACTATCACACAGAATGGTTCCACTGCCCAAAAAATCCTCTGTGCTCTCCCTGTTATTCATCCCTCCCTCTCCCAACCCCTGGCAACCACTGATCTTTCTATTTTCTCTGTAGATTTGTCTTTTCCAGAATGTCATATAGTCAGAATTATGCAAAATGTAGCCTTTTCAGATTGGCTTCTTTCCCTTAGTAATATGCATTTAAGGTTCCTCCATGTCTCTTCCTGGCTTAACAGCTCATTTCTTTATAGAGCTGAAGAATATGCCATTGTCTGGGTTCACCACAGTTTGTTTATCCATTCACCCTCTGCAGGAAATCTCGGTGGCTTCCAGGTTGGGCCATTATGAATAAAGCTCCTGTAAACATCCCTGCACAGGCTTTTGTGTGGACATATTTTACTTCATTAAGGTAAATTCCAAGGAGCACAATTGCTAGATCATGTGGTAAGAGCGTTTAGTTTTACAAAAAACTGCCAAGCTGTCTTGCAAAGTGGCTGCACCGTTTTGCATCTGATTACAATAAATGGGAGTTCCTCTTGCTTCATATCCTTCCCAGGATTTCGTGTCACCAGTGTTTTGGATTTTGGCCACTCTGATAGGTGTCTTCTGGTATCTCATTGTTTTAATTGTAATTCCTTAATGACATATGATGTTGAACATCTTTTTGTACGCTTGTCTGCTGTTTGTATATCTTCTCGGTGAGGTGTCTGTTCAGGTCTCTTGCCTATTTTTTAATTGAGTTGCTTTTCTCCTTGTTGAGTTGCAGATATTTTCTCCCAGTCTGTGGTTTGTCTTCCCATTCTCTTGTCATCATCTTTCACAGAACAGAAGTTTTTAATTTTAATGAATCCCAAGTTATCAATTTCTTTCATGGATGGTGCCTTTGGTGTTTTATCTAAAAAGTCACTGCCGCACCCAAGGTCATTTAGATTTTTCTCCTGTGTTATCTCCTAGGAGTTTTATAGCTTTGTATTTTACAGTGAGGTCTAGGATCCATTTTGAATTAATTTTTGTAAAGGGTATAAAGGCCATGTCGGGGCTCATTTTTTGCATGTGGATATCCAGTTGTTCTAACACCCTCATTTTTTCAGTGACTGAATTTCCAGCTTCCCTGAACTCCCAAAATTCCTACTTTTTATTGTGAAATGGTTTTCCTATTCTTCATCTCCTCACTCTTGCTAGGGGGCCTCATTTTTATAACCAAACTCACTGATTAAGGTGTATCTAAACAAGAGAGACACTCCCTTCGTGCATGTCCTCCATTAGAACATGTTAGGGAATATCTGGGTGGGAAGGCATGGTTTTTGACTCTATCATAATTTTATTCCAACCGCAGATAAAACAGATCCAATACCATCGTATGAAAAAAAGCAATAAATTATTGTGCTGGACATCTTTCTAATTTTCACCTTGTGGTCTTTCTTACCTTTCTTTCTGTTCTTTTTCAATGTTTTATGAAATAAAACCACAAAGAGGCTTGGTAACTAAATGCTGGCTAAAGAATTTAAGAGACCAGGTGACTCACTGTGTTGTATATGTGATCTCTATATTTTACACTTAAGTAGCTGTTTGCCAATATTTAATAAACCCTCTTAATTATCAAATTTCAAATGTTTACTCTTCTATCCTGATTCAGGCAATTCTTAGCATCCTGCTTTGTAAGATGTATGTTAAATAAGTCCACACGTTGCAGACAACAGTTTAATAAGTGAATAAAGCACCTTCTTCCCACCTGCTTTCCAACTTCAAGGGAGTATTTTAAAGAACAATCATTACATTTCTTACATTACGTAAGAAAAGATTTGAGGGGTCAATTATTGAGGTTTATTTGTAAGGTATAACAGAAAAGTTACTTAAGAAAGTATGTATCATTCCTACCCTTGAGGAAGACATGAAATTATGAGGAAAGACAAAGCAGTAAGAGATAATCCTGCCACGTGGCCGCCACAGTGTAAGTGAACCCTCAGACACGTAAGGAGACCATTACAACAAAGTGGCTGTATAATTAAAGGGTTGAGGATTGTAGAATGATACCCTTTTTCTCAGAATTCCAACAGCATCAAGGCCCATTAATTCTGGGTAAAGGAAGTTCCACTAATGTTCTTTAGTCTTCAGCTTTGAGCTTCCATTTAAAAATATGCCTTAATTGATTTTGAAGATTAGGAATATTTCACAGACACTAACACCTCATGAAATAGGAATAATCTTTATTATTCGTTTGTTTTGGCATCACTCGTTACAGGCCTTAGAATTATTGGCTCAGTATTTATACATAGCTATAAAGACATTCCTCATTTCCTAGAGTTAATTTGGTGTTTTTCTGCCTTCTATTGAAAGCAGGTAAACAGAAACATAGAGAAATTAAATAAATTTTTATAGATAAGAAAAGTCTGAAAATACGAGGGCAATTGTTCTAAACTACCTTCCCCAGAAACTGTCTCCTTTCTACCATCCTTCTTAAAACAAAAGCATTTTCCAATTAATAAAAACCCGCAAATGTCTAAAATCCAACGACGATGACAACACATTGTTTTCCTCTAACATTTTAAGCAATAAATTGCTAAGGCTCTGTAAGACTGACCCTAAATTAAGATTTAGTAGCAAAATAAAAGATTAAAAGAATAAAACTTGGACCTCGTTACAGAATTAGGTTTTGCATATTTATTTCCTTTTCCCTTTAAGTTCTATTTAATTTTACATGTAATAGGTACATTATTTTTCAGTAATGCCTTTGTTTTCCCAAATAAAAGATGTAATGATCCCACTAATTCTTTCTAAATTAAAGTTTTACAGTAAAACTGCCATTAGCTCTTTATGTTCATTGCTTTCTTCAAAATCAAGTTTGAAAGTTAAACACCTCCATTTCAAGGCAAGAAAATAAGATCCCTCCTTAAATTTGTGCCCAGTGCTGCCCTTGGGGCCTCTCTTGCAAAGGCATGATTACATTTTCACTCAATCAAAGCAATAACAACTCCAGATTGCGTTGTATCCACACAACCAAGTGGACTTGAGTGTGTGAATACAAAAGTTTACTGAGGTTTCAGGGGATTGGCCTGTTCAGAACCTCAGCTGTTTTAATTTGAACTGAGTGTCTCTTCATTTCTTACCCACTGCAAACAAAGAGATGCTGGCTTTTTAGAAGCAACAATGAGAAACAATTAAAGACTGGTGAGTAGGTTTTCAAGTCATCAGCCCAGCTGAGGAATTGGCCATTGACAGCAGGACTGATGGAATATTATGCATCGTCAAAGGAAGGCCATAAGAACCATATGGAGTGACATACCAACACTTTTAATGTGCCCATATCAGAAACTCCCACAGCTGATGGTGTTCACACAGCTGTAGGTTATTAGGAAGGAGCCTCAAATAAACAAGGGAGCCCTCTTTAGGGTCATTCACTATCGTAATAATGTTAACTAAAACCTGCTGGTGGTGAAGTGACTTCGTGGAGAAGAACAATATATCACTGGTTTTTGATGGCTGCCATAAGCTATAGGGACTTGTATTTTTTGTGTGTTTTGAGGAATTAATTTTAAGTCTGAGTTTTATAGTGATCTCCTGGGGCTAATAAATGTGCTTTTACCTGGCTTGTATAGCTCTTAAAATTCAAAAATATGCCTTTGTTAAATAGAATTTCATTTGAATTGCACACCAAAAAATGGCCAAAAAACAAACAAAAAAAAAGAAGGCTCCAAATAATTTCTTGAATATCCCAAGTGAATAATCAAATAAATTTGTAATTTACAACCAAAATGAAAGTTTTGGAATAGCATCCTGAGTAGCCAAGTCTCCATTTGAAATGAAAATATAGGGGTAGGTGTACTTCTCTGCAAATTATTTCTTTAATGTTATTGACAACAGGTTAAAAATGTATCACTTATGAGTAAAACTCAGCCATTAAGTAAAAAATAGCTTTAAGATAAACTCAACATATAACTGTCATTCTACAATGAAGAAGCTAGATTCTTTTCTCATTTGAACTTCAAGTATGTCAATATTCAGAAAAATATTATGATAAATAAGGATCACATATCGTAGTCTAAAAATAATCGATGACTCCTACTGTTCCTTCAACAAACACTTAGCAAGCACCTGTTATGTGTAGGAGCCTGAGATCTCCGTGATTAATTACTGTGGCTCCATTTAAGAGCTTCTGTTTCCGGACATGGCTAAGAGAAATGAAGTCCAGTGTTAAGCCAAATATCCTGGCTTCTGCATCAAGCCAAGAAGGAAATGCCAAGGAATCACTCATAGCTCATTAGGAGATAATGATCAGATTCTTCTCATATGTGTAGATGCTTTAGTCAACGAGGTTAATACTGTTGAATCAATAAAAGCACTTAATCAAAAAGCACCATCAAGAAACCTATTAGAAAAAGAAAGTTTCAAGTTTTCCTTTTCAATTGTAGTGCTTCTCTAAATGAATGGCGCTTGAATCAGGACTAATCCTAATAGAAAAGTGTTACTTTGATGCATTACCGTTCTTTCTCTCTACTGCACACAGTTGTCATTCCTCATCCACAGACAACAGCATGTGGCAGTCGTGCAGACGAGGAGTTGGGAGTTAGCGGCAGGTTCAGCTGCTGACAGTCCGATGAGCAAATGTCTGAGAAGGACATTCTGCTGCTGTTTGTTGGAGAGTGACTCCCCACCCTCTAGAATATTCCATTGATGCCCCTCTTTCACTTGATTTTTAAGTTTTTCCTTTTTCAAATTTCTGGCCTGTTCTGTGTTGCTTTATGAGGTGGTCAGTCAGGGGTGGCCACAAAGGAGACAGAGGAGAGACTCAGGAAGACAAAGTTTATTATACTCACAGGTCCTAGAGATAAGAGGCAAGGCGGGGCATGCCATGCAGGGCCACAAGAAAAAACCCCGGGGTGGTCAGGAAGCAGAAGAGAGTAGCGAGAGTGCAGCTTCGGCCTCCACCTTTGTTCGGATTTCTGTGGGAAAAGAAGCCAGGCAGGTAACCTGTTTAGGATTGTCTATTTCGAATAATTTCAGCAGGCTGCGGGCTGTAAGGATGGTTCTCCAGTTGCCTGGAGGTGATTAAGGTAGAGGACTATTGCTCTGGGGGTGGATGGGCCAGATAGAGGAGGCTTGGCTCTGGATGGGTTTGCAGATCAAAGGCATGCTCTGGCTGGGCCTTCTGCTGTCTCTAAGAATTAGCTAGCCCCAGAAGGGCAGAGACTTTAAGATGTCAAAACGTCATAATATATAAAAAATTAAAAAATATGTAAAACATTTGGTCTTAAAAGGGGCCCAATTAAATAAGTTAGACAAAGAAAGAGGAACCTTACATTAATTTACCTTTACAAAAAATAGTAAATGATGGCCACTTATACAACACACTATACTTTTCAGGGTGCTTTAAGAAAACTGATGTTAATTTGTTCTCGCTCACTGACTTTTTTTTAAGCAGCAATTTTTCTGATCATAAATCAGCAGAAAAGCCAAATGAGGACTTGGAAATCCCATAATCTCAGCTTCAATGCTTCTCACTTTTGAGCTATATTTCAAAAACACCATGTCTCTTTCCTTCCTCTTATACTGAGCAAAGGCTTGAATACGTGGTATCAGTTTCTATCTAAAGAGAGCACAGTGTGACAACCTACTCTTTTGACACAGACATGTTTAGCACAGAGAGTTCCGTGGCTGAGATCCAGGCCATCGTGGAGGAGACAGAGCAAGGAATGTTTGAGGCCCACTTTGGCGAGGCTCCAGGCACTCCGTCTTGCTCTGTGTTGATGCCTATGTGTGTGAATGAATGCTCAAGGCTAAGTAGAAAGTGACTAGCCGTAAATTTTCACATATCAAAGGATGTCAAGACCCATAGGAAACAGATTATATCCACTATTTCCAAAGTGGTAAAAATCCTTAGAAGATGTTGCTTTCTATATGTTGCGTGCCTAGGTGGCCACTTATCCATTGCCCTGATTCCCTGTGAGTTTACACCTCTGGTCCTAGGGTATTCTGAATAAGCCCTCCCTTTAGTTTTCACAAGTGTCCTGATAGTTTGAGCTCAGATTCTAGCTCCACTGTTTCCCAGGAAAACCAGGGCAAATTCCTTGACCTCCATCACAATTTTATCATGTAAATGGTGTCATGTGTAAATGGTAATAGCGGTGCTTACCTCATAGGGTGGCTGTGAGAACTATATGTATTAATGCCTGTGAGGTGCTTAGAATAGTGCCTGGTTTGTAGCAAATACTCAGTAAGAGTTAACCATGATTCTTTTATGACTCAGAAGGTATTATGTAGTGGTTTCTTACATTTTAGAGTCATCATTAGTTATCTGCCTATAAATATACATATATATGAAATAAATATCAGGACATACCATATCTAGAAAGAATACACATTCTTATTGTGTGTAATGTATAATTTTTTGGTCTAGGCTAAATTGTAAAGTATCAGTTGATTCTTTAAGTTGGAGTTTTGCACATAACATGTAATAAACAAATGGAGAGCACACTATTTATTCAATACTAAGATGCAATTTTTCTTCTAACAATTCTCAATTCTGAAAATAACTTGTAATCAATGTGTATAAAACTTTTGGTCCCCCATTCAACAAATAACTTGTTTTTGGAATCATGAAAATAATATTTGGAAATATATAGACACATATACACACACATATATATAGGTGTTAGTGCTATGGAATAGATTCCGACTCCTAGCAACCCTGTGCACGGCAGAGTGGAACGCTGCCCAGTCTTTCTGCGCCATCCTCTCAACTTCCGGCGCTATGTCAACAATGCTTGGTTGTTATTCATAGGGGTTTCATGGCCAGTGTTTTCGAAAGTGAGAGTCCTGGTCCTTCTCCCTAGTCTGTCTTAGTCCGGAAGCTCCACCAAAACCCGTCTAGCATGGGTGACCCTGCTGGTATTTGAAATACTGGTGGCATAGCTTTCAGCATCACAGCAACATGCAGCCACCACAGTATGACAACAGAAGGTAGTATGGTTCCCTGACTGGGAAAGGAACCTGGGCCATGGCAGTAAGAGCAATGAACCCTAACCACTAGACTACCAGGGCTGGCTATATATGAATATATATAATCAAATACCACCTTTTTACGTGTGTATATGTTTGTATATAAAGTGGCTTAATTCATAAAGATATTGATACATTTGACCATATGAAAATTAAAAGACATTTAAAGAAAATGACAAGACCAGTCACCAAATGGGAGAAAGTACATGCAACACACAACTGAAGGTGATAGCATCAAGAATATATAAAAAGTCATACAGATCAATAAGAAAAAAAAATAGAAAAATGGAAAAAAGACGGGACTAAGTATTTCATACAAAAGAAACACATTTGGGGAGCTGGCCCCGTGGCCTAGTGGTTAAGTTCAGCACGCTCCACTTCAGTGGCCCGGGTTCAGTATCCAGGCAGAGACCTACATCACTCTTTGGAAGTATGTTGTGGCGACAACCCACAAACAAAAAAAAAGAAGGGGCCCGCCTGGTGGCGCAGCAGTTAAGTTCGCACGTTCCGCTTCGGCGGCCTGGGGTTTGCTGGTTCAGATCCCAGGTGCAGACCTATGCACTGCTTGTCAAGCCATGCTGTGGCAGGGGTCCCACATATAAGGTGGAGGAAAATGGGCATGGATGTTAGCTCAGGGCCAGTGGTCTTCAGCAAAGAAGAAGAGGATTGGCAGCAGATGTTAGCTCAGGGCTAATCTTCCTCAAAAGAACAAACAAACAAAGGAAGGCCATGCTTATTCAAATGATGATAGTGTGTCCTGAACCAAGAATTATTATTAATCCATTTCCAGGCATCTGGGGTCCAGAAGAGACGGCAGCTCGTTTTAAAAGATTAGTGGTGAGTGCATTATTTGCTTTTACGACTTTCCTTGTTGTATTTTGTGTTGTACTTGGTATCTTATGAGAGTTACTCCACATATCATTGCCTTATTTTTTACAGTAAATGTCAAAAGATAAAATTTCACAAAATAGAAGAGTGTTTCACATTTTACAAAATCTACTATGGTGATTGCTGCTGAGTAGGCAACGGACACCATTGCTGATGCCTTCAAAGACTCACCAAGTGTTTGGGGAGCTTAATGAGATAGCAGAAATAGCAGACAGATTTAAAAAACAAAAAAACTAGAGAAGCCTATTTACTTTCTTTTTCTTTTTGCCAATCACCTTTATTTCCCAGATCACAAGGTGCTGCACACGCCACGGGCTCCAGGTTCCCAGTGAGAGGTACTAATCAGATGGAGGAGAATAAAGTCCACTGTCGAATTTTAAAAATGAAATGTGTATTTCCATTTGTAGGTACAATCAGAAAGAAAATGTATCACACAAAATGGTTTTAAAAAAGACTCTAGAAGAAATATTTTGAAATTCATGAATCTTCTAATTATTACTACCTACATTTAGATTTAAATGCTATAGAAAAGCACAGCTTTAGGCATATTATGCTTTGCACTTAGTAATTTTAAGTTTAAAATTAAAATTCGCTATTGTGATCAACCAAATTCCTGGTGATTGAACAAAGAATACATAATTTAGAGATGTAGTAAATGTCAATAAAACATCATGGGTGACCAATATATAGAACACAAAAACAGAAAGCCAGAAATTTGAGCCAAGCTAACAAAACCATTCATAATCATGTAACTAATTATTCACTCTACATAGCATGGTCTTGACTAATTCCAGAAATGGAAAGGCAGAAATGTTCTCTTCCCAGAACTTTAAGAAGATGATGACAACAGACTTGGCCTTGGATCATAATCTCCCAACAGTGCTGTCAAGGAGTTCAGCTGAGGAGCACATGTGCACGTTTCCTCAATGGTCACTCCTGGAGCCACGCTTCAAGACTCATCTGTTCTCACTCAGAGAGCTTTCTAATTCAAGAGGAGCTAGGAGTGGGGGATAACAAGTAGGAAAGCAGGTAAAGACCCATGTCATTCCTTCACTCATGCAATAAATAATTATTCTGTATCTTCTACATGCCTGGCACTGTGCCGGATGCTGGAGAGTAATGGTGAGCAAAAAGGCAAGGCCCCTGCCCTCATGCAGCTCACAGTCCTGTAGGGGATGCAGCCAAGTGATTGGAGAAGGAGATTGCAGAATGGTGTGTGCTGTAACAGGGGAGGCACCGAGGGCTGTCACGCTTCCAGCAATCTGAACTTTAAGAATCCATGAACGCCTTCCCAAATCAAAGTGTAAGAGTAAGCCAATGTCTGCACACGAGGATCGCCTAAGATCTTTTTAAAATTATAAAGCACAGGCCACACTCCAGATCAACTTAAATGACAATCTCTGTGTTTGGGACGCAGGCACTGGTAGTTTTTTAAACTCCCCAGGTGATACCAATATGTCGACAGATTTGGGAACCACTAGTCTAGAAACAGGAAGATAAACAAAGGGGAATTGAAACTGCTCTCTGTATAACGGACCTCATACCATTTCAGGCTACTAACTCAGATGTGCAAAAAAAGAAAGTCTTTAGTTTTCTGTAGATGACTGTAATTTCTTTTTTAAGCCCCCAATTCCACAAAGTGGCTAAAGTTTCTGTCAGTCGATCCATGGTTCCTCTCACTCTTCCCTCTGCTCTTTCTTCGTTGGAGCTGTGAGTAGGGAGTTATAAAGTACCAGAGGAGGAGAGAGGGGTAGCAGGGATGAGCATCCATTGAATCCCCAGCTAATATCCAACCATGTTGGCTCCATTAGTCCCCTCAACACATGGCCTCTCCAGTGTCACTTTCTGAAGTCCCTGGCACAAGCTGCCACATCCCATCCCCAGGGGCTTTCAGGTCCCCAGGCTGGCTGCTCACAGCCTCACTGCTCCTGGTCACAATAGCAGACATTCTGCTCTGCCCCATGTCACCCTGAAGTTCAAGGGGCAGGGGTAGCCTTTAAAACAGGGAATTATTGAGAATGAAAAATACTTTAGTAATATATCAAGGGGCCAGCTCGGTGGCACAGCGGTTAAGTGCACATGTTCCGATTCGAGGCCCGGAGTTCACTGGTTCGGATCCCGGGTGCTGACATGGCACAGCTTGACAAGTCATGCTGTGGTAGGCATCCCACATATAAAGTAGAGGAAGATGGGCACGGACGTTAGCTCGGGCCAGTCTTCCTCAGCAAAAAGAGGAGGATTGGCAGCAGATGTTAGTTCAGGGCTAATCTTCATCAAAAATAAATAAATAAATAAAATAATAATATATCAACATAAATCGTGATACTTATGTCTCCTTATCACCCACTAATTATGCAAAAGAATTTTTATGTTTGTCAAAATTTGCTTGGCTTATATTATCTTCAACCCTCTGTTTCTTTCCTGAAGTCTTTATAAGCCACTTGTCCATTTTGTAAGGGTTAAATTTTTTTTAACAAATATAATCCATAAACCTACTTAACTGAATGCACAAAACTTCAATACTGTGCAAAATATGAATACTAACAAGCTCGGAAGATGGCCCTGTCAGCCTCTCCACCTCAGAGAATTCCTACTATTCACTCAGGAAACCCCCTGGACCACAAGTAACTCATGACTGACAGATAGACACCTGGGCCAATTCTTCTTAAGAGTAGTCAAATTCTTCATGAATACAATTTAAGCCTGTTTAAAGATGAATACTGGCCAGCATCTGTCTTGCAATATTTCTTTAGCTACCGTATGAATCTCTATTTTGCATACTCATCTCAGGATTTGTGTTTCTAGCATTGGAAATAATAAACTATTGAAGTGAGATCCTATATTTATGATTGGTGATATCATTGTTGCTTTATGATTTTATGATTTTTTCTTGATCCCTTGAAAAACTAAATGCCTGAGAATATACATGTTTAGGTCCTATTATATCTATAGATCACTTCCCATTGAAAGAAGCAAGAATCTGCTGGAATATATGAGGATCATTTTTCTTAAGTTAGGAAATATTTAACAAAACAAAATAGCAGTTAAGCATGTTTTCATAAAGTACGTTTAATACTAGGTAAACACGGGGCCGGCCCCTTGGCTAAGTGGTTAAGTTCGCGTGCTCCGCTGCAGGCGGCCCAGTGTTTCGTTGGTTCGAACCCTGGACGTGGACATGGCACTGCTCATCAAACCACACTGAGGCGGCATCCCACATGCACAACTAGAAGGACCCACAACTAAGAACATATAACTATGTACTGGGGGGCTTTGGGGAGAAAAAGGAAAAAAAAAATCTATAATACTAGGTAAACAGTATTTGCAGATTTGGAGAAATGCTGAAAGGAAACAAGAAATCAAATTAGTGATTACGTGTTAGGCGGTTGGGAAATGGCCATTTTTCTTTTAGATTTCCTTGAATCTTTCAATGATTATTGTAACACTGAATATTTTTTGTAATCCCTTGATGTTTACTATGTTAGATATAAACAGAACTACAACTCTCCTCACTAAAATATAGTTTAGGGTATCTCCTGGCTTGAGTGAAGTTTCTTAAACTGTAACTAAAACCTCCAACCTGGTAAGTCAGTAGCACAAGATTTAGGATACTCCTAAGCATCAGCATTATCATGGAGTACACTTTCTATAAAGGCTTTTCTACATCTGAAAGTTTCTCAAGGGTCTAACTACTGTGGCAGGTTTATTTTTTAATGCTATGATGGTATAGGTATGTCAAAGCATTTATCATTCATCAATAAGAGTGTGCACAGGCTGAGTGCTCTTAAATATGCATGACTAAGTTTGCAGTGTGCCCTGGGGTCATTTATTTGCTATATGGCAGCTGCCTGATGGCCTGTTATTTGATCAGTAGTACTTCAGAACTCTGTGTGGTATAGCAGAGAAAGTTCAGGTTCAGAACACGGACTATGAAGATTGAGTGAAACTACATAATGACTGAAAGAGGAATTAAAAGAGTTCTAAAAGAGAACAAAGATGAGCAAATCTGTTGTCTTTTTATTGAGAAAGCAATAGGAGCATCATCCTGGCTAGGATCAACTTTCCATATACCAGATGATCTTCTTGTACAGTGATGTTTTTCCTCCTTAAAGTAGGCAGACTCCATGTCACACTCTGTGCCACAAAAGTGAGTTCTTACAGACAGGGTAGAAATGGTATCTGGATTATGGAGGGAGAAGAGTATTGGATGGACCTACTGTCTTTTGATAAGAAGCAGATGGGCTGCAATTCTAAATGGAAATAAAAATATCCCAATACAGAGACTTTTCCTCCCATCTCTTGGCAAACTCAAAATCAGATTTATTGAGCTTCAGCTACATTTAGGTGCTATTTGCAAAGACTGTGGAGTTCCAGAGATGGTCTTACCTTGTGCATCGCATACTCAATTTGGAGCATGTAAGTATAAACAGCTAATACGCAAGGCAGAGATAAGGAATGGGCCACAAAAGAGATGACTCAAAGTTTGTGAGAAAGTAAGATGCCTGACTGAGATCAGGAGGAGCTTTATGGAGGACACAGAACTTGATGTAGACTGCACTGATAAGATTTCAACAGATGGGATGTAAAGAAGGCTTTCCTGGGGATAAGAACTATAAGAAGAAAGGCAGAAAGGCAAGACCTAGAGATCCTGATGGGAGAAAGGGGGGGCATGGGACATAAAATCTATATAGCAGAGCGAGAGAAACATACTGCAATCCAGAGGGAGCACACTTGCAGACCATGAGCTCAAGGTAACCACCTTGTGACTTGTCTGTCCTGGTCACTATTTAGTTTTCTTTTCTAACTGAAAAGAGAGACAGAAAGAGTTAGTTTTATTTGAATTAGTTACCAGTATTCAAATATTGGGAGATTACACATAAAAACCTAAATATTTGGCCTCTCCTGAAAAATCTATAGGTCTAGGCCTGCATTCCCACATACCAGTGATCAGTGGAGATGAGCAGAAGCGGACCTCCGCACAGGGCGCAAACTCTGTTGATGGCCACAGTTCCTGGCACTTCCTATTGCCTCTGCAAATGTCAGTTGCTATTTATTAGTATGACTAGACTGGCTTTTTATTATTAGTGTTGCTGTTGTGGTGGTTTTGTTATCAAGACAAAAGTTTTTCTTAAACTTTGCTTTAAAGATTTTATTTTTCACTTTTCTCCCCAAAGCCCCAGGGTACATAGTTGTGCATTTTTAGTTGTGGGTCCTTCTAGTTGTGGCATGTGGGATGCTGCCTCAGCATGGCTTGGCGAGTGGTGCCATGTCTGCACCCAGGATCCGAGCCTGCAAAACCCTGGGCTGCCGAAGCTGAGTGCGTGAACTTAACCACTCGGGCACAGGGCCAGCACCTTAAACCTTGCTTTAAATAATTCTTGTGTATCTGATGCCTGTAGATATTTGAGTTTTTAACCTCCACCATAAATGAAGATCACAAGACAATGAACATCAGCTGGAAGCATTTGTTCTTCATTTGGTAGCAAATGACAAAGCTCTGAAATGTGGCTGATTGGAGGTGTGCTCTAAGAAGCTTAATCTAGAAAAGAAAAATAAAATTAATTGCAAGAGGAAAACAGAGGTGTAAAAAACAAGTAGATGGCCAATTCATCATTCAAGTAAGAGATAAACAAGGTTGGAGTTCCATGGAATGAGTGGCAATGGAAAGAAAAAGACACATGTCAGAGGTACTGCAGAGATCGAATCAGGCAAGTTATTTAATTGGAAGAAGAGATGGAGAAAGAGACAAGCAATCGAAAATGACACTGATATTCCAGACCAGGGTAAAAGGCAGTTCCACTAACAGAAATAGAAGTGAGTGAAGTCTGAAGTTGTTGCTGATTTTCCCAAGGAAGATTATCACTTGCTTTGGGGCATGCTGAGTTTGTGTTGCCTGCTGAGCATCCTACTGGAGAAATACATCTAGATACAGAGCCATTCCTGAAAGTCAACAGACCACAGCAATTAAAAGCATGGGCTTTGGAATCAGCTAGAGCTCAGATTCCTCATCCACAATATGAAGGTAATATCAGATCCTACTTTCCTGGAGAAGCCTAACTGAGGAAATATTTAATGCACAGTGACTGCCTCATAAAAATTTTTATGTATTTGAGCTGAGGAGTAGCTACATGTAAATGCTCATGGAAGCTATGAGAATGGGAGAAATAACTAAAAACAAGACTGTAGAAAGAGAGCATGTGATGTGAATGCCACTCAAAAACAGTGAGAAACACAGTGATAACTAAGCCAACTTTTTAGTGATTCTGGATTCAAGACTGGATGTGGAATTATGAACCAAAAGGCCCAGGGATACGATATATCTGCTCTTAAACACCCAAGAGGCCTCTCTCTTTCGGCACGTTGATTGTCTAACTCTGTTTCTATGTAGATGCCTGGTACACTTATCTCCAGTATTGTCTACTGATCTTAGAGTCCATCACTCGGTAGAGAGGACTGGTGAGTCAGGAAAGTCTTGATGCCTGGATGAATGGATAGATGGATAGATAGACAGACAGACAGATAGATAAATAGATAGATAGGGGAGATGGTGTATTGTGGAGCACTGCCTGAAATTAAAAGGATTCTGTCAGAAGATCTTATACAAGGTTAATTAACTTAGAGATACAGTAGACTCCTGGCATAATAAATTTAACATTTGTATTTTCAGCCTCTCACAAAAGTTGATGATATGCAGACAAAAGAGAAAATTGGCTAGGGAGTAAGCCTACATAACTGTCAGCATTTTTATCTCAACACGTCTCTCTTGTAAAAGAAAAAAAAAAAGAAATTATCCATTTCCAACTCTCTTTCCCAAATATTTAACCCAAAAACTGGAAATAAAAGTAAAGAAGCCAGTGAGAGCACTGATTGGTTGCTAAGATTGGCATGTTCAATTCAGCAGTGACTTGGTGCCTTAGAATGATATGAATATCTTCTATGGAAATAAAATCACTTGATGAACAGTTTTCATCTATACTGCAGTCAAAAGAAAAATTGTTCACTTAGTAAGAAAGAAAACTTTATCAAAAGTTGAAAAGATTGTTAAAATGTGATGTTGCATAAACATCTTACATGTTAATTTGGGAATTCATGAGGTGTCATGTGTCATGTGTGTGCAATATTGGTTGGTTAAGGGCATGCCTTTTTATAGGGAAATACCCTTTAGAAAAACAATTGGTCGGGGACCAGGCCCGTGGCATAGTGTTTGGGTTCACACGCTGTGCTTTAGTGGCCTGGGGTTCACAGGTTCGGATCCCAGGGGTGGACCAACAGACTGCTTATCAGGCCTTGCTGTGGCGGCATCTCACGTATAGAATAGAGGAAGATTGGCACAGATGCTAGCTCGGGGACAATCTTCCTCAAGGACGAAGAAGAGGATTGGATCATTAGGCAGAGAAATAGGACTTTAAGTCTCAGTTTGCCACGTAGCCACTTACTTCTGCATCTTGTCACATAAATAAGCCTTGGCAAGTATGTCACAGAATCAGCCCAGTCCTCAGTTTACTTATCACAGAAGAAAAGACGGTGAATGGACTGTACTAAATGACCGTTAGCTCTAAGAACTTTCCAGGTCTGACAATTTATGACACTCTATAGAAGTGGATTCTGCAATATGTATTGTGTTAATGTTCCATTCTTTTTTTACACTCCTTTAAATTATATGTTTGGGATGAGTAAAAGAGTCTCACGTGTTTTCACAGAAGACCTTGATTTTTGTTAATTTTCCCCGGTACTGGGTTCCAGAGTGACTGATAAAATGGGGCTATCAGGTGAAGGCAATTTTCCAAGCCTTCTCATTAGAGTAAGCCTAGAGATCGCTTCCTAAGAACAAGATATGATTTTGAAAAATTTCTAACTAGCCAAGAAAATCACATAGGGCCTCTTTTAGCTGCTTCTTGTGCTCAGTTGTACTAGTTCCTCAACAGAGGCCAGCATCTACTTGGAGTTTGCTGTCTTTGTCAAGTTCCTTTTATTCAAGCAAGAGGCAGTGATGGAAAGTTTCACCAAAACAAAATTCAAAAGTGCCTCAAATTAGGACATATAATCTGTCTTTGTGGCTCAGTTATAGTTCTTGACCAAACCTTGCCAGAGGGAGTGCAGCACAGGTTATGGGGCCCGGTCTCCAGCTTCCTCACACATATCTAGATTCAGCAGGAACGGCTCTAAATGGAACAAAATAAAACCCTTAGAATGGTTTTTCCTCAAAGGATACATTGATTGCTCTTCTTCGACTGAATTCTGTTCATCTTGATATACTGAAGAGCAGTTCGTAGTAAGAAAAGATATTTTTCAACAATATTTTTTATAATAATTATTATCACTTTAAATTTGAGGGATTGAAAATGTATTTGGAAATATTTGACCTAAATTAGTTAAAGTTGCACTGACTTTAGAACATATTCCATTCTTTGTGGCTGACACTACAAAAATATTCCCCATCTGCCAAGCTCCGAACTCAACGCATTCGGGAGAAGACTCAGAAACCTGCTCCACTGGCTAGCTCCGACTGTTAAAACAGAAACTCGTTCAAAACATAGAACATTTACTGACTTGAGATGGTCAAGGACCCCTTGGAGAGATTACAAAGCATGCCAAATAGATTTCAGGCAATTAAGATCATAATAAAAAGTACATCCAGAATATCAAGAATTTACAAGACAGAGCCATATTATTTCTGAAGACTTTATGGCATGTCCTTTTAACAAGTTTTAATAGCTCTTCCTTGAATAAAATGCTCACAATGAAACTGGATATCAAAATTGCTCTCAGCCTCTTTGCCTGAGTCAGATAGTACTTGCCAGAGTTTTTAGAGTAGCATCAGAAAATACTGATGCTACTAAATCACTTGCTTCAAGATCAGAGCCCTCTAATTTTAAATCACTGATCAAACTAAGCCATTTGGAGGCGCCCTGATTTCTCCTGCTTCTGAGGCTTATTATATTCATTACCTCACTTCAACCAGGTTCTGGATGACTTGTTTCTGTTCTAGTTAGAGCCGATGTAAGAACGGTTTAATGATACTAATAAGTATGGGCCTGAGTCTGCCATCCCTGTGGCCATGCAACTTCCATAAAGTCAAGAAGCCCTTTCAAAGCGCCTTAACCTTGAGGATTCATGTGCTGTCCATATGGGAAGACTTGTACATCTTTAAGACGATTGCTTCTTTGTTGCTATTATTATCTTCTCAAAACAAATAGAACAAACAGTGCACGTCATGCCCATCTTTTTCAGAGAAGATATCTTCAGAAAGCCCTTAATGGGCCAACTGGAAACTGTTCTAACAGTACAGTCTTTCCTGGTTTTTCAATTTACTACAGGTGGATAATCTCAGCAAAACCCAAGACAGTGAACAGATTGAATCACTTTTAACAGTTTGAGTCTTGAACGAATTCCAAAGTGCTTAGACTCAAGCTGTTTTGCTTTCCTTTAACTAATACCTCAAATAAAGATTAAATAATTTTTCTTTGAAAACTGGCCCAAAGTACTGGAAAATTGCATGCTTTTGAAAACCACATTCATTATAAAATGAGCATTTGAGCATTATAATTACACTGATATTTTAACTGGTGTTGCCATAAATTTAGGGGCAGGGACTGTCTCTTCAAATCTTTCTTTGGTATGCTGAAGTTCTCTTAAAGAGACACAATTCTAATAAATTGAGAAAATAAAACATAACTGGGATATTTTGTTATATAAATACTATAACGGGCTTTGAAAAGAAAAGTTGCAAGCTTTCAACATTGAATACAGTAAGGTATTTTCCAGTCTTGTAATTGGGCCTCAAAAGTCTAGTTTGGTATAAAATCCATGATCAATTTAACACCAACGAACATTTAAGGCTGAGCTTGCTTACCATCAACTGAAACAAAGATCAGGAAAGTAGAAGCATGCATGTGGCTTTAAAAGATGGTATATATTCTGTTAAATTATAGTGCATAAAATAAAATAAATCAAAATATAAAGCTTGACCGACTAGCATGCAATCTCTGAGATTCAATTTCAAGATACTTGAAAATGACCTCTCTGTTTAAAGTATGTACATTTAGACGTCTTCAAAATTTTCTTTGGCTTTCCATTGTTGATGAGCACAGCCCAAACTACCTCTTACTTCCTTGATTTAAATACGGCAAATGCTAAGGAGAAAGCTAGATTACTGATTCTGGACATAAAGGAAGAAAGCATTAGCAATAATGCCCAGTAGACTTATCCTAGGGTATATATAGAAAAATGTACTTTTTATAGACATCCTGTGTCAAAGAAAACCTTTCAATGGAGCCATCTCATTCTACTATATGCACAGGAAATGTTCACTGTCATAATCACAAGGATCAATGAATACTATAGAAGCCACATTGTGAGGTTAAATGAGTGCAGACTTTGCCATTATTTTCAGGCTGACATTTCCAGCCAAATTTATATTGATTCTTGAAGGATAGGAGCTATCGAGGAGGTGGCATAAAGATAATTTATCATAACAGTTCCTTTGGAATTTAAACATTAGGGGAAAAAAATCCAAAATTGGCACCTGTGTCATATAAAATGCATAGCTACATAAGAAAGCCTCATCTTTTTGTAAAAACTTCTGTTTCCCCAGTTACGCTGCTTGAAAGTGAATCTGTGTACCAGAAGGTTGTTCAGGATTATGAAACTTAATGCATTTCACCACAAGCAAATATAAACATTTTCAAGAAAAGCACAAGGCAAGACACATGAAAGACCATATGTTTTCAATGCTCTCCATGTCAAAACAATACCAGTCTCCAGAAAATAACTGCTAGTCACATGGAATTATTTTGCCAGATATCTTCCAAAAGTTACTTGGAAGAAAGTACAGTGCACTCCACGTACCATGTAATAGATAAAAATAGATTTCCCCAGACCAAATGTATTACACTGATGAATTATTTTATTGGCCATAATGCTTTATAAGATTTCTGAGTTTTACTGCTCATGGGTTAGTGGCAAAGGTGAAAATGAGATAAGAGAAAACAGAGGCTTAATTTTCTGGAAAATGTTTCTCAAGAAGCTGTGTCAACTCCTTTTAGTTAAACTAATATTCTTGATACAGAAAAATAGGGCATTTTCCCTTCCCGGAGGCTAAGGGTTTTTTGTTTTTTTTTTCTTCTCCTGCTGAAAGCCTGTAACCTTTCTCAGGTTCATGCAGCACTTGCCGTTCTCTTTGTTGACGATCAAACACACACACACACACACACACACACACACACACACACGAGAACAAGAACAAATCAACTTAGGAGGGAAGGGGTGAGGCAAAGGGTCTCTATGAGACCTTCCAGCTGTAACATTCCCAGGACTACCTTTTAACCAGCATCAAAATACTGCTCAGCAAACTAGATGGATGGGCAGGCAAATGACTTGTTCAATCACTCATCCTCTATCACATTGCTCTTAGCATGGCCTCTTGCATTGCCAAACCACTTTCTAAATAATGAGAGCAAAAACTTGGTGAATGAGTCCTGAAAAAAACCCTCTAATATCAAAGGAACAAACCATTCCCTAGAAATAGCCACCCACCCTGAAGATAGGGAAAGCGAAATGGAAGGATTCTTCACTCATGATTCTAGGAGGATTGTCTGTCCCTTCCAGAATGCGCTTCTTAATGTTTTTATATTTTGAAGGCCCACAATTTACTTCTAATCTTTCCATTTCTTGAAGACCGAACACACTCCAGACCCTTTGCTAGGTGCTTATTACACCTTACTTCATCCAATCTTTTCAGCAACCTAAAGCACATCTGGATGCACAGAACGGGCTAAATAATTTGTGGGGCCCAGTGGAAAAGGAAAATGTGGGGTCCATGGTTCAAAAAAGCAGGTAAACAGTGTTATTACAGATACCAAAATGCATACAAAGCCTTTACCTTTCTTCCATAGCCTCTCCCTCAAAATTTGCTTTGAATTATTATTTGCTATTTGCTAATTACTGTTTATGTTTTTAATTTCCTATTTATTGTTGCCTTCCCTCGGCCTCAGGAATACTTGCACAGCCGCGCACAGTGTCCCAGGCCTTGCTGGTCTATGGAGTGTATTAGCACCTGCACACAGACAGCTCATCAGCCGCCAGGCATCTCGTCTTGTCACACCAGCCCCTCAGTTGGGGGTGGGGGTACTGAGCCAGGCCTCTTCCCCTCCCACAAGCCTAACACCCCAACCCAAGGCAGATGGGACACACTAGTTACCTGGATGGGGAGTGGGGAAAAGTCTAACGCCCCAAAGCCCCGTGAAATATACCCTGGCCTGGCTCTTAGACACCGCAGGGCCAGCGAGATCCTCTTTGCACCTGGCCCCTGCCAAGAAAGGAGGGCCCCAGCTGTCACTAGGTGGTCCAGGAGGCCAGTGAGGACCCAGGGAGCCAGGGGGCAAGGAACTGGCAGCCAAGAACCACCTCAGGGTTATCTGACTTCACTTAAAAATCATAAAATCAAAGATAAAATTACTAAGAATTTTACACTGATGACCATAGCACCTTAAACCAAGCATAGGACCCTATTAAACACGAAGCCCTGTGTGATTATGCTGGTCACATGCCCATGAAGCCAGCCCTGCTGACAGAGAGAAGACATCCAATAAATATTACTTTCTCCCCCCCAACCATCCCCTCATTCTAAGAACCCCAGCTGCCCCACCCACTCACCCAATGGAGGCAGGAGGTTTCCTAGACGAAAATACAGCAGATATATTTCCACCTAGGGAATCTTTTTTTCTCTTCTTTTTTTTCCTTTACACATGAGCAAACTGATGCAGAGAGAGCTTAAGTAACAGGCTAAACGATGATCCATCTAGTATGTACGTGCTGGAACTGGGTCTACAAGCAGAGTCCTTGACCTTTCCATGATGCGCAGCTGTCAGGTAGCTAAGAGTGGGAAATGAATGATGAGTGCTTCCTAAGAAATATGCTGATGTCTGACAGCGTGACAACCCTGCTTCTACCATTGACTTTTAGGGAAAAAACCCCAAAACATCTTGACACTTTCAGCAGATGTTTGTGAAATGTTCTCCTTTTGCATGTTACGGTTTTAATGTGAATGCAATGCTTACTTAGAACAATCAGTCTCCTCAAAGCTAGCCATTACCCTGTTAATTACTCGTATATGGTATAATCTATAAATAGTGTTGTTTCATTGATTTATGTTTTAGAAATAAGACATATCTAATTGTAAGCTTATTATAAGAGTCTTGAAATGCATTATAAACTTAATCCTGTAGTAGTCTTGAAACGCACGTGTGTCATTATGTAAGCAAAGGTATTTTAGATAACTTTTTTGTTTCATTCTTTAATTAATATTAATCAAAACATTTTTAAAAATCACATTATAGAAAATTTAGAATGCAAGGGAAAGAAAATAGATCACCTATAATCTCTTCAGTCTTACACAATCACACTTTTAATTTTGGTGCATTTTCCTTCCTGTATTGTTACATAAGCAACAATATGCAATCATACCATAGTATTTTGCTTAAATAAAATGAAAATTTAAAACCAAAGATAAGAAAGCCTCCATACATGATTTTATTATCTTGTCAAAAGACAGACACATGGGCTAGATCCTTTTTAAAAATCATTTCTACATTGGAACTGAAATTATCACTTTGAATTTGAAAAATACTAAAATGAAAAAATAAGTAAAAATCTCCAAAGGCTCACCTAAGAAGTAAAATTTTCTCCCTATTCCACCCATCCAATTCCATCCCCTAGATTTAATGACTCAAAGTTTGGTGTATATCTTGCTCAAAATTTCCCAAATCTGGATAGACATATATAAATATACATGAATATACTCATGAATTATTATAAACTCTGAATCCTACTGTGCATGCTGGTTTGTAACTTTATTTGTATACTCAGTAGTTTATAACCTACATCTAGTATTCAAATGTTAAATCACCGTTTTGACCTGCTTATGTTTCTTAATGTCTACCTAAATAAGTAAAGTCTAAAAGGTAAGATATTTTCAAGTCAGAAAATATCATTTCTCACACTGACATACCTAGAAGTCTTTCTAGCATAAAGATACTCTTATTGACTGATCATCAATGGAGCATCCTTCCAGGCAAAAGTACTTTTGACTACCTCCTCACTTCCTTAGACCTTCATTTATATGTTTCTGGTGGAACTGATTCCAGTCTCTGTGTTGCCACTAAATACACAAGTCAAATCTTCTCAACTAAACTACAAGATACGGGAGAAAGGAACAAACCT
Source organism: Equus quagga (assembly GCF_021613505.1). Classification (NCBI taxonomy): domain Eukaryota; kingdom Metazoa; phylum Chordata; class Mammalia; order Perissodactyla; family Equidae; genus Equus; species Equus quagga. Next base: position 119,361,419 of record NC_060270.1, on the reverse strand, counting down.
AACGTATCTTGTTTCTCCTGTAGTCCTTAGAATAGTGTCTTGAACAAAACATGCCTATAGTTAATGTTCGTTGTTCAAGCAAGTGAATGACTGACCGACCCAATTTATATTGAGGTTTCTTGCTCCTAGTAGTATTAGATTCACACTAATCAATCCAGATTCTCAGGTAGTCCCTCTTTGTGACTAACGTTTGAGATGACAGAGCAAGTCAGTACATCAGTGCTGCCAAAACAACTAACGGGCCCATATAACCACTCACCTGAAGCCTTGGTCTCTATCCTGATAATTAGCAGAGAAATTTCATTAGGCACCATAGTAGCCTTTTAAAATATCCCCTCACATTTGACTGTTTTTAACCTACTTGAGCAGATCAGGATAATGATGAGCTTCTAAAAACTTGACCCTTTTTGGTCTGTGAGAATAAATAATTGTTCAAATAAATCCTTTTTGTCAGAGTTTGAACTCATAATTCTATCAAATTACACACATATGCCTTAACCAATGGATACATACATGCACGTCTTTGTAGCCACGTTAGTTTCTCTATTCTTCTACATGCTTGGCCTCATAAATAATATTTTCCTGTGTTTGATTCCCTATTTCTTTTAGATTTTGGTTATGCAAATTTCCAAATGCACACGAAAAAGAGAATGGTATAATAAACTCATTCCTAAACTTCAACCAATTATTTAGCAAATGTTTACAGCACTAAAAGTGACATAATTTGTTCCCGGAGAATCCTACGACAGTTCTTATCAGGATCCTTTTCAAATGGTAGACAAGGCTCTCTGCAAAAGTAAAGAGGACAGAATCACCTCAAAACGAATGATCCTCAGGAAGTGAAAGCCAGAAGCACGTATGCACCCCAAACTGCAGCTTTCAGCGCAGGACAGGCCTCATAGGCAGGCACCTTGTCTGCAAAATAAAGCAGTGGAACAGAGTGAAGAGCAGAGAAGGCTGCGCGATGGTCAACATGCTGCTGTGCGCCCAGAACTGCATTGGACCCTCCAGCGCACACAGAGAGGGTATGAGTTATAATTCTTGCTATCAAGGAACTCATACATTCGTAGGAATAGATAAGCTACCTAGTCACCAGAAGAAATGTGTACACTTGATAAGCCAGAAAGAAATCACACAACAGCGTTGAATCATTTACTTATACCCTATGTACTTTATTTTTTTTCAGTCCAAGTAATAATTTTCCTTGTTGCCAAATTACTGAAACATATCAACGATAATAAACATATAGTTTGCTGGAAAATTCCAACTTACCTACCTTTAACTAATCAACAAAACCATATAAAGCTACAAGAAACTCATGTAGTACATATGTTACCAATAGTCTTATTATTTCTGTTGCGGCCCCTGTAACTTCTTTTTAGTTGACTGATCTGCAGCAAAGTTTTATAGAAGCGATCCTCCAGCTTATCCTTTTAGTATCAGAATTCACTCTGATCTACCTAGAAGGTAGGCCAACAGCTGGACAGAAGAGGAGTAAAGAAAACTGATGTGGAATCATGAACCTTACTCTAATTGCTCATCCACATTATAAACTGCGGTCCAAGGAGCAGGAGCATCAGCGCTCCCTGAAAGCTTGTTAGAAACGCAGAATCCCAGGCCCACCCAGCTCTAGTGAAGCAGAATTTGTGTTTTAGCAAGATCCCCTGCTGATTGGTGTGATCATTAAAGTCTGAGAAGCATTTTCTTCTATCTCTATGCAGGGACTATGACGCCAGAACAAAACCAACAATTGTATTATTTTGCCACGTCTCTGACAACATGATCTCTCTTGATTAGAGAGTCAGGTCTCACTTACTTTTTTTGAGTGACATGTACGCTCATGGATACATTTGATTTAGAAATCTTTTGTATATAAATCTTGGGTTTAAAGACTAACTCTTTTAGTTGCTCTCCTTTAAAGTTAATATGTGGAGTTAGCACCTTTGGCTTCTAGAAATAAGAAGTCTTGGCTAGAAAAGAAAATCATTTCACATTTCCATAATAATCAGCAAATTCATCTATGTCTCTCTGTCTCATCAAGAGAAAGTGAATAAAGAGTAAATATTAAAACCAAATATCAGATAGAATAAATGGAAATATTGCCATTAGCATACTCTAACCCAAGCTATTGTAAAAACATGTGTACACACAATTTCAATTATCTTCCATAGCCATCTCTTACAGAGAAAATATGGATATAATTTTTAAAACATTTTGTTTTCTGGGGAGGACCAGCCCGGTGGTGTAGTGGTTAAGTTCACGCTCTCCACTTCGGCAGCCTGGGGTTCACCAGTTCAGATCCCAAGCATGGACATACACACAGCTTACCAAGCCATGCTGTGGCAAGTGTCTCACGTATAAAGTAGAGGAAGATGAGCATGGAGGTTAGCTCAGGGCTCACCTTCCTCAAAAAGAATCAAAAACCAAAAAGCATTTTGTTTTCTGAATACCTGCAGAATACTTTTAACTAGACAAATATGAAAAAATTAAAGTGCTTTTCATGTTATTATATTGGCCCCTCTAGTAAACTCTGAAATTTAAAATAATTTAAAATGCTAATAAAGTAAGTTTTTTAGTTAATTATTTGTCTCTACATACCTTTTGACTTTACTGATGATAAATATATAAATATACAATTTAGCATTGTCTCTTGTATCCGGGTTAGAATACATGTGTCACAAATGTCTTTATGAATCCAAGAATATTCAACAATCTTTCCCAATTTATGACTTTTATTAAAAAGACACATCTGATCTCAATAAACTAACAGTTCCTTTGGAAAACTGCAATTTGATGGAATGGGAATGAGATGAACTGGCAGACCAGAGGAGTGTTCGGCCTTGGTCACGGGCGAAAGGACAGATCCAGACATTGGACGTGTAGTCGAGTCGGCTCCAAGGTGGGAGGCAGGAGGGGACAGTAAACGAAGGGAGACATCTCTCCCTCCTCTTCTCTCCTCCTCCTCCACCCTCACCACCAGCTCCTACACCCTTCTTCACAGATCGAAAGACTTCTTTCCTCAACTGGTAGGGAAGGCCTAGAAACATCTTTACATTGCTCCCAATAATTTGCCACAGGCAGCTTATTTAAAGACTATCCCTAAAGACAGAAACATCTACTAGTCTCATCTAGTAACTTTAATCATATCTATGTTTTTAACACAGGACACAAAAACACAGGTATGATCTTAGTAGTTAAAGACCTTCTTCAAGTTATATTAGAAGACATATCTACCTAATATGTTAGAATCATAAACATAACAGCAATTCAGCAACCAACTTGCCAAAACCTCAGCTGCCTGCAAAAGGCAAGATGCTGGCATACGACAGATGTAGGGCTAAGAAATGAAACTAACTTCATCATGGTTCGAGAAGACATGGGCAGAAGTCTAAGTTAGACCCTCCAAAAAGGGCATGGAGAAGCCAATTCACGCCGGACCCCCGGACCCATTTTCGTATCCACAAACAATGGGGTCCACACCTGTGGTAGGCTGCAGCAGGACTTGCAAGCAGGGACAGTCCTTAAAGACAGACAGTGGTAACACTCTTCTGAGATCTTTTTCTTATTTTGGCAAACAATTATATTTTGGGAATTGGAACATAGATATCTGAAGCTCCAATAATAGTTTCTAATCATTTTTCCTAAGAAATACGTGGCACTTCCTTCTTTTGCTTTTCTTATGCCAAAAGTCTCTCAAATTTTAGTTTAAATTCTCTTCTCCAATCTGAGATTATCTTGACAGACCCACATGCTGTAAAAGGATGTTGCCGCCTCTTGACAAACCCGTGTGTTTTTCATCATATGCAGTAGTATCAAAAAAATTATGTTGTTCAATGTTATTTGTGAAGTCAGTGTTTCACTTCCCTTATTCTCCTTTCTGTTCTAAACTCTTGACTTTCAAATACAAGAAGAGATTTTTTTTTAAATTCTATCTGTAAACCCAAACTGTTCAGTTTCCACCTTAGAATTAAAATTTATAAGAAATACATTTTAGATATTTTTCTTCATGGTATCATTTTCTTCTTGGTGTATTGGCAGAAGTGTGTTGAAGTTGGTGGGTTGTAAGAATCTTGATACACCTCGTGATTTGCCATGGAAACTACACCACGGCAAGTGGTCTCTCAACACCACTGTGATTTTTCCCTCCAAGGCTGATGCCAAGGGTCACTATTATTCCATAGAACGTGGGAAGATTCTGCTTCATCAAAAGGTCAGAGTTCACATTTTATGAGAAGAGCCTTATCTAACTCCAGAAGCAGTTTCTTCTTCAGATTTTTCTCTGTGACATGACATGTGCATTCACTTGCTGAGATTTTAACCCTAATATTTGTTTTCTCAATACCTCCTCAAGCCATTTGTTTTGTTCTGTTTTGTGTGTCTTAACATTTTGTCTAAGAGCTCTTTATCCTCCTAAATAAATTGGAGCAAAACCACTCACTTCTCAAGAGGTTTTTCAAAGTTTTGTTGTTTTCCTCCACCATGTAATAGTAACAATTTTTAAATACTTCTATCACATTATATTTTTAAGCTTTCCATCTCTCCCAAAACATTATATTCTCTTCAGAAGATACTGTTTATTTTTAACTACCACTACAACTGCCATCACCTCCCCTGACATCAAATAGGGACACAACAAGTGTTCGTTGAATTACAAAATGAACCAAGAGATATTCTTTTTGTGGCCACAATTCTTTTGTCTCCAAATGGACTATAACCCTGTCTAGTAGAACACTACTGCAAATTTTGAGTAGTGGGGGGCCCTTTGAACTCTGAATATCTACTTCTTGTGTCAAAAAGCTAATAATCTTTTGAGTATTAGAAATTAGCACTAATTTACACTAATTAGTACTAACGTGCACCATCCAGCGAGCCTAAACACTTTAAATTACGGCAATAGCACCCCTGCATTCTTATCAGCAATGTAACAAACTGTTTCATTCACCTCCTCCTGCCATTATCCGTCTCTCCTATTGCTTCTCGCTTTGGGGATGTCAGACTCCTAGGAATACTGTTTTAAAGCGTTATTTCACCACTTCACAATCCCTTGATCCTTCCTGTTAGAAATGTTCCATTTCTAATTTAAGAATAAATTATATTCCAAAGAACAAGTGAAGTATACTTATGCCCTGTATTTATGTTTTTACTTTTTCATCATCAGAGTGAAACTGAAAACAAAATTACAAATCCCTGTGTAATATTTTGATAATTTTACCTTGGTTTTCAAATACGGTTAAAAGTCTTTTTATAGTTGCGTAATAACAACAGGGAAGAAAAGATTAACAGATTCTTAAATGGAGGCAGAGAAACAGAGAGTAAACTGTTGCACTTAGAATTGGAAATTGAATTCCAAGGTGCTCATAATTCAATAAATGCTAAATATCAGCAACATACTGTTCGTTGAAAGCTATTTGTTATTCTATAAATCTGTAAAAAAAATTACTCATCTTTGAACTTCCAGGACTTAGAATGGTGTCTAGTATAAAATAAGTAAGTGTAGCAAAACTATACACAGCATTGAATCAGGGACCAAGGGGAGTTATGACAGAAATAGAGGATATTTATTTATTCCTAAGAAATTTACAGCTTAACAAAGTTGCAATATGCAACAAATGTAACACAAATATTAGAGCATACACATTAATAAGATTGAATACAAAATTAAATTCACTTCTTTATTGAAAAAATTGTTAGAGCTTTTAATACGTTCAGGTGCACTGAGAAAGGTAGATGTAGTGAGCAAAATTATCCGAATTTAGTTGGCCACAAATTTCTTTTCCTATCTCTCCAAAAGAACACTTATTAGTATCTTTCAAGAAACCAGTGCTCCATAAAAAACCTTTCAGAAAGTGACGAATTAATGTGATGCCAGTGGCTAAAACAAGACATGAGTCAGCAAGAAAAGATTCATAGACAGGAGTCCTGACTTGGGTTTTGAAGGAGGGTGACATGTTTGGAACAGATGTGAAAAGGCATCAGAAGGCAAGACTAATACATTTTCTTTAACTCTCATTTAGAAGAGATGCAAAGAAATTAATATAGATTCGCTTAACTGTAGTGGTATCAGTAAACCAAAGACGGTAAGAAAGGAACATTCAGGTAGAATTTACTAGAGTAGATGCAGAACAGTCCCAACTTTTAAAACAGAGGTTTCGCAAAGATTGTGCTTATGAGTATATTTATATTGATGTGATCATGAGTATACACTCAAACTATAAAAACATGAAAATAAATGCAGTGGGTTACCCACACTAGGTAATAGTAATCTAGTACCGTGCCCTGCTAATCCAAAAGTGGGCTCCCTTATCTGTTTGAGGGACTGAAGGTCATCTTCCAAATGGAGTGCCCATTTGGATGAGTTGAAATGCATTAGAGCTTTTCTACGTTTTACCGAAAGGAGGAAATATGAGGTAGGTGGGAGAAGGGGATTGGAAGAACCTAAGGAAATAAGAGAAAAAACGATTAATAATGTGATGCTCTGGTGTCATTCTGCCAAACAGCTCTAAGGATGGGTTTTGCAACACATAAGGAAGAAAAATTAGACTCAGAAGTAAAGCTGCTATTTTCCAGTAAAACTCTTAGATTATGGGCTCTGGCACCTAAACAAAAGTTTGAAACCAATAAGGAAAAATGAACATCCCCATCTCTGTACTGAAAGAATGTGGCCACATCTCGTGAGTCTGCAGAGCAGTGGCCAACCAGTGGCAACCACCTTTGAGGCCAGTAGAGTGGCAGGGAAGCTGCTTTCCCAGAAAGGCATCAGTTGCAGTGGTTGTGATATGACACCTCCCCCATACAACTTGCTGGCAACACGGTGAAAATATGAGTGAATTGTTTTTCTCTTGCACATATGAGAGATCCCTGGAGATTTTCAGAAATAAGCATTGCTTAAGTCAAATTTTTGTATATGTAGAACCATAATTATTTAGCACTAGTATTAATGAGTCTGTATTTGAATTTATAGGTTTGTCAGACCTGGTGATATTCACGTAATGTAAAGATATAGTGTTTCTATATGGCGTTTGAAGACAAACTTCTAGATCGAGAATTGCAAACACTAATGTCTACGGGGGGCTGTGCAATAAACATAAATATATGTAGTGCACCAGGTATGCCACAGTAGGTGCAAAACAGTTTGTATTCCAACCCAGTGTCACTCTTGCTGGGTGTTACAGTTTAAACACGATCGAGGTATAACCAGAAGGCTGTGAGCCAACAAGCCTCTACTATCTCACCTTTGCTCTGGATGCATCTCTTCATCCTCCAGTTGTTCCCTAATGTCTTACAAATAAAATCCAGCTTCATTGTCATCACATGAGGGTCCATCATAATTTACCCTGTCACTCTGTCTTCATCTCTCATTGTTCTCCATTTATACTCTAGAATCCAGCTGAAAATACATGATGAAGGAATAAATAATAAATACATTTCTTTTTCAAAAGACTCCTAAAAAACATGGCTGTGACAAAAATTAAGTTGCACAACTTTTCATCAAGAGTTTGATCCCAAATTTCTCCAAGAAATGGGTGTAGACTATAGAACAAGACTACGACCTAATGAATGCTACCAGGAAAACCAACAATAGTGCTAATTCATTTGCAGTGTGCCACCATTTGGCTAAGAGACCTCTGTAGACCAAAATTTCTGCTTCCAACTGCTCACAAAGCTGCAAAACCTTCCAGGTACCATAAAGGCTTCCGCATTCCTCTTCAGTCCATTCAAAGCTGGAGAAGTAGACTCTTACCCATACACTAGGCTTGTGAATACACCCCATAATGTCTTCAACATTTCAGCACCACTTTCCTCTAAGGCTCCAAAATCCAGTGCACGGAACTTCATCCCTGTATACCCTCTCCATTCTATCCAAATAGACGGATATTGAGGGCAGTCACCATCCCCAAAGGGCCAATTTCAATACAGGCTTTACTGGAATCATACTGCTACTTGTCTACAGAAATAATTACTACCAAGTTTTCTCTAGTTTGCCTAAATTAGTAATGCTAATTTCTGTCCCATGTCCTTCTGACTGCTCTAGAATAGTCATTGCAATAAAATCCATGCACCATACAGAAAACACCTTAGCTTTGAACACATTCTGTCTTTGTGAGTAGTATCCATCATTATAGTTAAATGAACTAGTAGCCCCCACATTCTCTCTCATCAAGATGCTGTAAATAAACTACTCCATTGAAAGTAGCAAATCTATTTGGTCTAGATCACCAACACTTGCATATTTCCACAGTAGAAGTAGCTTTTTCTGGGTCCCAGCCTAAGACAAGTTCAAAGTAGGATTTTGAAACATCATTTTCGGTCACTCTGATTTCTCTCACAATAATACAGCCTGGATTATAGTATTTTCCTTAAAATCATTTTTTCTGAAAATTCTTTTGAGTCCATGGTTATGCTTGAAGAAAACCAACAATGATGAAAGCATAACTATTTACCAGTTGAGCCAGAAAACTAAAAAGATGTTAAATGTGACTTCTTTAGTTTACAGAGTTGTCTTCAGCAGGAAACTGTTGAGACAACAACTTGGTCAGGCTCATCTTCCCTCTTTTGCTGATAAAAACTCAGCTCGGGAGGCTTCCTGGTTCTCTGGTACAGATGCTGCCTCTTGATAAGCTGTCTTCCTTCTCTGTAACCGCCTTGGCAGACATGCTGGCTACATATGGTTAGTGCCTGGATGAAGTTTCAGATTCTTGGGTCTTTAAAAGCACTACAGTCTGCAGGAGCTGGAAAGGTTACACCACAGTAACCCCTTTGATACAGCATAGCTGATTCCCCTCCTATTTAAAAAGGTCATTTTGAATCTTTCATATTTTTATGTACCATATCCAACATCCATTTTATAAGCCATGTGTACTAAATCTAAGAACTTCAAAGAATCACTGGCCTCAGATGGACTTGGGGAAATTATTGAATACAGCTTCTTGCTTACAAGCAATGCTACGCTTAAGCCATCCCAGAAAATTACCCTCTTTTCAAAGACCAGCATAAAAGATTTTCTCAGTTTGCCTAAATATCCGATTACAAACTCCTAGCAGGCTTCTTTCACGAAAAATTCTGCCTCACATCTTGTCTAAATCCTTCACATCCTAGCTTAAGTATGTTTTTTTCTATTCCAGTCTTTTGGCAACTCACCATCTCTCCTACCTACTTCCATTGCTTACTTCAGTTGATGGCATTACTCTCTTAGGTATCAGTGGTCTAAATTGTAGACGTCCTTTAGGCTTCTAAGCCATCACTTGACTAGTCACTCACCAATCAATTCTTCCTCCACAAACTTTCCTGAATCCATTTGTTTCCTCTGCCTTTCCAGAGTCTCCAACCTAGTTCACTGTGCTGTCTAGTAAGTAGGGCAGAGTGGAAAGAATGCTGAATAGTATCTCCAGCATTTGTTCTGCCCAAAATAGATTAATGGCCTTGGATATGTCACTGCATCTTCCTGAGCAATTCCTCCTCAGTAAAATGAAAGAATTAAAATGAATATCTCAGGTTAGTGTACCCTTTATTATTCTTTAAGTTTATCATTCTTTAAAACTTGTTCATTGGCTGTTTTTATATTGCCCAAACCTGCATACTGACATTCAATTAAAATTCTCAGGTTGTCATTACCTCTTTGTGAGGACACTGAGGTTTAGAGAGAGTAACTTACGTTTCTAAGGTTGCACGCTTTCTAAGTGATAGAAGCAGCACGTATTCAGGGCCAGGACTAGGGTCAGGCAGGCAAGGTGCACAGGACACAAAATTTAAGGAGGCGCTTACTCTCAGCCTCGCGCAAGTGCAAGATCAGCACCTAAAAGTGCTCCTTGAGTGACCTTCCACACCCTGGAGACATATGTTCTCCTACCTCTGGAATTATGTGATCGCCAGGACCTGTAAAATTTATTTTACTACTATTTGTACTATATTAGATTTGAAAGGACACAATTTTATTCAAAAAAGCTTTTCCACTCTTATTGTAAATGAAATGAAGAAACATGCATCCTGCTTTATTTTCAAATACAACAGAATTCTAAGGTAACCAAATAATACGGGGATTATTATATTTCTCTATTCACCTATAAGCAAACATGATTTACACAGGGATGTTCACACCAAGATAATTTTGAACATCATACCATCATGAGATGCATAGAACTATATTTTAGACCCTCCTCTGCAACCTTTGAATCAGAGGAGCCGGGTCACTTCTGAGAGCAGAATGAAGTGTCCCCACAAAGGCCACATGCAGTCGTTTATCTTCTGATGCGCCACGTTGGTAGAAGTTCTGGTCAATGAACATGTCCCAGGTTGAGATTAAACTGTGCTCATTCCAGGACTCCAGCCTGAGTGGGCATAACTAGGGACCTGAAGGAACGCAGCCTCCTAGCCTGAGGGACGAAGAAGCCTCTCAGTAACAATCAAAGGGAAGAGACAGTAGAGCTGTAAAGGTTTTGTTCAAGAACAGTAGGGCAGTTTCAGAAGAGAGAAGTTTCTTGGGATAGCATTCATTCAGCAATCATTTGCTGATCCCTTATTTTGTGTCAAGTGTCACCTAAGTGCCAGAGATACAAAGATCAATAAGACCCACTTCTGCCCTAAGAAGTTGGTAGCCTAGAGGAGTACCTGAAAGGTTACAATGTATCATCTCATATTCTTGTGGGGATTAGAGGCGTGCTGAGTGCACTGAGAGCACTAGGAGAGGCATCTCACTCCCAAAGGGGCAGTTACGGATGCTTTCCTGCAGGAAATGACCTCTGATCTGAATCTTGAAAGGCAAATAAGAGTTAACAAGGCAAAAAAGAAGTAGGAAGAGTATCTCCAGCAGAGGAAACAAAATGTGGCAGAGAGGAAGGACCATAGTTTCTGCCATGGGGATTGCCCTCTGCCCTGGAGTCATGAATTCACATAAGAGGTTAATAATCAGAAAGCAGGTAAAAAATAAAGAGAACTGAGGGCCAGCCCAGTGGTGTAGTGGTTGAGTTCGCATGCTCCACTTTGGCAGCCCAGGGTTCCCAAGTTTGGATCCCAGGTGCAGACCTATACACCACTCATCAAACCATGCTGTGGTAGTGTCCCACATACAGAATAGAGGAAGACTGGCACAGATGCTAGCTCAGGGACAATTTTCCCTGCCAAATAAAAAAGGAAAAGAGAGAACTGCTTCTCAGAAATCTCCATGGGATCTCAAGAAGATAAAGTCTGAACTCCATCAGTACCAGTAGTTTCTGCAGTGACAAGAACCCAGTGCCTTTAATATCCTTGAGAGATTGATAGGTATCAACAGTCATCTGAATGCACTTAGCTGACATCAATAACAACAAGTGTGTGTGTGTAGTAAAGAATATGGCCTTGCCCAAAGAGAAGGACTGGCCTTGGGTAGGTAGTCTCAGCTTCTGGGAGGCAATCTCTCCTGGTAGGAGAGTTTTTGTTTACCTTGGGGCCTCAGTTCATTCTGGATGGTCTAATAATGTGATTTAGGGTGTGAAAGGGCCACACCTGACAGTATTTAGGGTGGGCCGACCATATTAGAAGGATCAACAATTCAGTCTATGGTAGGGGCTTTGGGTCATGCCCAGATGGGTTGGAGACTAGAGACTGAGATCAACTACATGGACAATCAACCATGCCTATGTAATGGAGCTCCCTGAATGCCACGGCTCAGGTGAGCTTCCCTGGCTGGCTGGCAATACTCTATGTATATTGACACACTGAGGGCAGGAGAGTAAGGCATCCTGACTCCACAGGGAGAGGACAATAGAAGCTCTGTGTTGGGTGCTTCTCCTAGATTCTGCCCTATGTGCTTCTTTCTTTCCCTGATTTTAATCTGTGTCTGTTCCCTATAATGAACTGTGACCATGAGTATAACAGTTTTCAGTGAGTTCTGTGTGTCCTTTCAGTGACTTACCAAATCTGAGGGAACCTCCTGAACTTGCAGTTGGTGTCAGAAGTGAAGGTAGTCTCTTGTGGGGACTGTTTCCTCTAACTTATATTGGACCAAAATTCTCACAAAGAGTAAGAGTTATAGCAAGCCAGAGAAGGGGAAAAGAAATGGCAGACTATTTATGAAAAATAATGAAATATCCATTGGGGACTTCCAAACAATTTGGGAGAAAATTGAGGAGGGCTACAATTCCCACCATGGATAAGTGTGTGGCTAGAAATTTTTCCTTATAACTATTAAGATGACTCTATTTTAACCCCCTAACTAGCATAGTCTGAGAAATACGGGATACATATTACTCTGAACATTCTATTTCCTGTCATGGCGAAAAAGCTCCTCTCAGAAAAACGCCTCTGTAGATAAAACTACAAAAATCTGAATAAAACTACCTGAAGCCACTGGGGAATGACCAAAAGCAGGATGCTGGTGGAGGGGATGCAATACTTAGATAAAGGGAATGGCATGTGTATTTGCTACTTTTTTTTAACACTTTTTTTTTTTTACCTAAGTACAGGCTGCTATATGGGGCATATACATAGGGTGGCTAGAACTCAGATAGAAAGCCATAGTCTTATGACTTAAAAAAACAGAGGAGAGGGGGCCAGCCCTGTGGCCCAATGGTTATGTTTGGCCTGCTCTGCTTCAGCAGCCCAGGCTCAGTTCCCAGGTGCAGACCTATACCACTCATCAGTGGCCATGCTATGGCAGTGACTCACATACAAAATAGAGGGAGATTGGCACAGGTCTTAGCTCAGGGCAAATCTTCCTCAAGAGAAAAGAGGAAGATTGGCAGTGGATGTTAGCTCATGGCAAATCTTCCTCAGCAAAAAACAAAACAAAATAAAACAAAAAAACAGAGGACAAACTTCAGGACAACAACAACCACTGAAAAGCAGGGAGGGATTGAGACAGGAAGCCCTTATCTTAGACTAGCCCCTTAACTATGCTTGTGCAGGTCAACTACAAGCAGCTCAGCTAAGGCTGGAGTAACTGAAGTTAAATTTGAGCTGCTGCCCACTGCAGGAGAGAAAGAATTTATAAGAAGTTCTACCAAGCTAAGTGCCTGCTGAAAAATTTTATAAAATTCCATATTCTTCAGATAAACAACATAAGCCAGAGTCTCTAAAATATACCATTCATAATGATGAGGATACAACTGAAAATTACTTGACATACAAAAAAACAGGAAAATATGAGTCATTCTCAAGAGCAAAGGTATTCTATTGAGGCCAACCCCGAGATGACACAGAAACTGAAATTAGCAAACAAAGATTTCTTTGCTTTTTAAAGATTGGCACCTGAGCTAACTTCTGTTGCCAATATTCTTCTTATCCTCCTTTTCTTTTTCTTTTACCCCAAGAGTCCCCCAGTACGTAGTTGTATATTCTAGTTCTAGGTCCTTCTGGTTGTGCTATGTGGGACGCCACCTCAACATGGGCTGATGAGCAATGCCACTTCCACGCCCAGGATCTGAACCAGTGAAACCTTGGGCCGCGGAAGAGGAGCGTGCAAACTTAACCACTCTGCCACAGGACCAGCCTAGCAAACAAGGATTTTAAAGAAGCCATTATAATTATAGGACATATAGGAAAATGCGTGTGCAATGAATAAAAAGAGACAAAATCTCAGCAGAGAAATAGAAACTATAAAAGAATCAAATGGAAATTCTAGACTTGAAAATGTAATACCTGAAATTTTAAAATTTACTGGATGAGCTTAAGAGCAGAACTGAAAGGACGGAAGAGTCAATGAACTTGAAGATAGATCAATATAAATAATCCAATCTGAAAAACAGAGAGAAAAACACTTGGAAATAATAAAAAGTGTTTCAGAGATTTGTGGGATATTATCAAAAGTTATAACATGAATGTAACTGAAGTCCAAGAAAAATAAAAGAGAGAATGTAAGAGAAAAAATATTGGAAGAAAAAATGGCCAAAATTTACCCAAATTTGGTAAAAAGTCATAAATCTGCACATTCAAGCTCAGCAAACAAAAAACAGATAAATATCCCCCAAATCTCAATACATCCATCATAATAAGCTATTAAAAGTGAAATAGAAAGAGAGAAATGTTGACAGAAGTCAAATAAAAGTGATTTCTTTCATACAAATTAGCAATAATTCAAATGACTACTGACATCTCATCAGAAATAATAGGGCCAGAACACAGAGAAACATCCTTAATGGGTTAAAAGGAAACCAATCTGCCAACCCAGAACTCTATATCTAGTTGAAGTATCTTTCAAGGATGAAGCCAAAATTTATACTGATGGATGCATGCCAGTAAATGCCAGGTAAGTACAGAATTATTTGCTGTTTTACCCCTGTTTTTTTGATTCCCACAGAAAATTTGTTTCCTGCCCTGCCTCAATAACTCAAGACTCATAACTTTTCATATAAAGGATCTTCCACTCCACTCAGTATTGTAAAGTTTACCGTCTTGTTTACCCATTATATCAATATGTTTTTAAACTTTATAGGATTGGGGCTCTACCTTCTATATCTTTTTTTCTATCTGCCATGGTTAGGCCATTGCCTTTACGAATGTAAGACATGTCACTAACCTCAGCGGTGTTCTAATTTCCCATCCACAAGAAAGTTGACAATGCCCCCCTCAAAGGGTAGGGCAAGTAAGGGCGTGGGTTACTCCAACATTCTGAGAAACTTACAGAAAAGGATATCAAAATGTTATTTACAACAATGTTAAAAAATCAAACTGGCACTCAGATGTAAACATAGAGGTTTAAATGTATAGAAAGTGTTTTGACTTCCTTGGACATGTAAATACAGCATATGTAGATAACGTGATATCTAGATAATCCAGATATCCTACATAACTTTAATATGATGATAAAAATCAACAGACGTGAACATTGCTATATCCATTGTTTTTCTTGCCCTTCCCTAAGCCTGCCAAATTAAAATCTTCTTTTGAGAAATCTGATAGAGAACTCTTTCTTTTTATTTGTTTTCTCTTTGTACAACTATTAATCTTTAATAAAACAGAAATAGTAAGTGTTGTTTTATGCTTGGAGTACTTGCTAAGATTCCTGAAAACTATTTTCCTTCCTTAAACATCTGGTTGTGAAACCAGAAATGCTAACGGACTTCCAAGTTTGAGAAGCAAAGCAAGCGGAAATTTTTTTCACAGTCATGGTTGTTTCAGAGAATCTCCATTAGCATTTCTGGTAGGAGTACTGACTGCAGAACCGAGGCAAGCCACATGGAGAATTCTGAGAAAGGGTCTCACCAACTAATGTCTGGGGAACTGTGACTTTGTGACTTTGAAACTTGGGTTTCGCACATCAACCTTCTCATGTTACATTCACTGGTCTTAACCCTGATATGAACTCTTTAAAATTGAAGAGTCACTTTAAATAAGCATTTTCCCACCACACAAAGTATTCTGTAAGAATTCTGTAATCACAGACCACATACTAAAATTGATGCGTTCACAAATCTCCCCTCATATTGGTCATTTTCATTCTCGTAAGTTTCACTACCAAGTTATTCAAGAAATAACCGACCCACTACTTGTTTGAGAACATCAAATTATTTTTTCTCGTTGTAGAATTTTTTAAGCCATGCTTTGTTTTTGAAACTCAGTTTATATACTATAAAGTAGTTCAATGTGGTCACTAGAACTGGGACGACGTAGTATGTTAATGCTTACAAAGCTGCTTCTTGTTACTATGAACAGCCGCTCCCTCTCCTTTTTTCTTCTATCTACCATTTAGTTTATGCTTACTGATTGCCAGCTGCCCCAATAAAGCACTTTGTATGCATTCCCTTATTTCATTCTCACAAAAATTCTAAAAAGATGCTATTTTTCCCCATTTAAAATTGAAAAACCTAAGATTTATGGAAATGACATAAAGCACCCTAAGTTGTACAGTTAGTAAGGGGCAATCTAAGATCGCAAACATCTGGAGTTGATTCCATTCGTTATTCTACACTGCTTCCTTATTGTCTCTCTTTTAAGAGACTGAGGTAATATATAATAGTTAATCAAATTAGATATATAAAACCATGTAACTATACACATTGTGTTTAATTACAGTTATATAATTATATATTATAATTATATAATATATGTTTATTATTACATTTATATGACATATGTAATAATATAACATTATATATAAATCATATATAGTATACATTATATAAATATATGGTTACTAGATTATATAAAATATAATATTCAGTCCAATAGATACATACATACATACATAATTGTGGTATCTGAGTTCTGAACAATTTGTATGTTTGTAATAACCTGAATGTATAAAGTCTTGAGGATCAAAGTGTTTTGTAGGTATAATTATAAATGAATATTGAGTCACTATATTTTAGTTACATCTCATGCTTTGAAAACATCCTTGATGGGGCCGGCCCAGTGGCGTAGTGCTTAAGTTCATGCACTCCACTTTGGTGGCCCAGGGTTCACAGGTTCAGATCCTGGGGGCAGATCTACACACCATTCATCAAGCCAAGCTGTGGTGGCATCCCACATCCAAAAACTGGGGAAGACTGGCACAGATGTTAGCTCAGGGACAATCTTCCTCACCAAAAGAAAATCCTTGCAACAGATCTATGTAGCATCTCAAATTATGATTAGCTTCTTCAATAATGGCCTTGTCAATTAGCCACTCTAGAAGAATTACAACTAATTATTTCAGCCAATAGTAGATGTGGCAATAATTTTTGTTAAAGCAGCTTGTATTGATTACAATTAAAAATTAGAGTAAGGTTTTATTTATAAAATGTCATTTTATTGAAAATAATATTAAGCTACGGCTTGCTAACATGGAAATACAATAACCTGCTGGTAAGTGTATTGCTGCTTTCTGATGCTGACAGAGATCTAATCATATACACCAGAATGGCATACAGTGAAATAACACACGTCTTTAATGATTAGTTTTTTCCTGTGCTGTATGGGTTGTTAAGTATTTTTAGTGGTAACCCTAGTTACTTAAATTTAAACAGGTTGAATCTTCCTGTGCTTGTTTGATAAAGATAAAGCTTTAATAAATAGCCCTAACACTCATATTTTAGGCATTTGGTTTAGAAATATAGCATATATTTTCTTTGTAGTCCCTTTAACTCATTTTCAAAGTACATCAGTTTAATTTTATACTTGGGCTGGATAAACTTGCTTCTGCCAGATAAAGGTGCATAGACTAATGAAACAGTATTCAGATAAAGGAGACTGAAAGAAATAACTTTTTATTCAAGAACAAAATTTTAAAGGACTAGGATCAGCTTGAAAAAATCAGGTAAGTTTTGATAGGCATGTGCCAACTTGGGTGTACGTATCTATGGGTTTGATAATTAGGCCTCCATTTTCTGTGATAGACAAAAAAGATTTAAAATGTAAATTTGACAATTTGAAACTTTTATTGGATGAACTGATGCCTGGGTTTGTCCCCTTTAAAGCTGAAATCTTGCCAGAAGTGAGCTCCTTTTTCTTATCTTTACTTTCCTCAACAGTATGGTATATCTAGCAATGATTTCAAATAAAAGTATTATTGTTTTCTCTTTGTTTTTTGGGAGAGCAGGCTGTTTCACTGGGCATAAGCAAAGAGTCATATAGGCAGAGTATAAAGGAAGTAAAACTAATAAGCTGTAGTATTAAAAAGGTGTGAAGCCAAGTTAGAAGGGGTGAGAAAAATGTATGCAAAATAAATATAAGGGCAAGCATGAAAAGATACGCAGGCACTAGTTCACTAATAGGTGTGAATATAACTTAAAATGCTTGCAGAAAAAAAGTGTGAAACAGGGTGCAAAATAAATTAAGCACGTGTTTACACCTGTGATTCCTACAAGAACTCTTACCAGCCAGACTAAGTAAGAGTCGTGGGGCCTTAAGGATACTGTCTCTCCAGAAATGATGTAATTTCCACTGCAGTACCAAACGGTAGTCCTTGAAAAGCTGTGAGCTACACATTCTTGTTGAGTCACTGGCCAAGGCTTGGCGTTTCCCGTTAGTCAGTTCTGACATCTTAGAACTCTGTTCTGTTTCACTTGCAGTTGAACCACAAAGAATCACGCTATGCATTTCATTCCCAAGAGATGGAAAATATGTCTAAGTGGGGAGACACAGCTTAACTTATAGGCTGGAAGGAGTGTGGGACACAGAATTAAAAATGACGGGTAAATATTTGAAATTTTTGAGGATGTTCTTTTCTTTAGTTTGGATTTGCCTCGTAATTTTTTTCAAGTAAGTCACTGTTAGATGTATTTCTATATATATTTTAGGTGCTTGCCTTTGAAATTCTTTTATACCACGTTAACTGAAATACTTCTGATGTTTCCTGGGGCTAATATCTCTCAAAAGTGTCAAATACGCCAGTAGAATGAGAATCATTATTTTAAAAAAAAGAGGAGCTGGAGCAGCTACTAAGCTAGATGCTTTGCCTATTATAATTCATTTAATCTTGATAATTCTCAAGGAAATGATTCTTTATTTCACTTTTCAGATGGAAAATGAAGGCAGAGAGGTAACTAACCAGCCTCAGCTGACACAGGTAGTAAGGTGGAAGCCACAAGTTCGATCCAAGCCTGCCTCATCTCGAAGACCAGGCTCTTGTCACTATGCCCACCACCTATCTAAGGGCTATGACTGCATTTTGTAAATTGAGAAGTTCGTTAACTGTTGTGATTATTGATAGCAAGGATTAGTGATTAGAAATAATGATGTCCCAATTTAGTCTATTAACCCTTTTCTTCATATTCTGAGCATGGTGCAGGAATTTATTTCCACTTTCTTTCCTGGTTGACATGCAGATAAAAGCTCAGGAAGAGGTCTGTGGCAGACGTTTCCTTTGCCTCTGGGGCCGCAGCTAGACTACATTTCCCAGCCTCCAATGCAGCCTCCAGAGCACATCACGTATTTTGGACGATGAACTGTGGGCAGAAGTAATATACAGAGCCTCTAGGGCTGGCCCAGAAAACCTCCCATTTTTCTCTCTTCATTAGCTGGTTCAATGCCAAGGATCCAGGAGAGGACTCCAAAGCCCTCGGGCACGGTGGAGCCACTAGACAAAAGGAATCACGTCCTGAAAGAACTACACGAAATAGAGCTCCTGCCCCCATTCAGACCCTGCCAGTCCACGTTGGGCTGTAACTTGAGCAACAAACCTTTGCTGTATTAAGCCACTGAGATTTGAGAGTAATTCATTACGGCAGTTAACCTACCCTGATTCATACACGATTGTACCTAAGAAATGGTTTATTAAACCAGTCGTGTAGCCTATTAGCTCAGGCACCTGTCTCAGACAAGCGCACAGGGCTACATTACATAGAAGAATGTAATAATAACAATGGCCGCTACAATTCTATAAAGTGCTTACTATGTGCTAAGCACTGTGTTAAATACAAGCCACTAACTGCAGCTTTACATATATTGTTTTAGTAAATCTTCACCCTATGGGATAGGCACTATCATTATTTTCATTTTACAAAAAATGGAGCATCTAACTTAGTTTACGTAACGTGTTCAAACTCTAATACAGCGCCTATATCCATTGTACAGAAAGGTTTTGTTGTCCCAGAGTCCTTAAAGAGTATAACTAGAATCTCTATCATTTTAAATTTATCTAAACATTTCAGCAATGTATTTATAATTTCAATTTGGACCACCTCAGCTCCAAACTTTTGTTAACATCTTTATGTGGATTTGAGCTTCCTGCTTGGAGCTGTGGATGACCCCTCATTCTCAGCAATTTAATGGCTTTCTTGGTAAGGGAGCATCCAAAACAATAGCTAACAATATAGGTTTCAAAACTCCATTTTCAAAATAACTTTATAATGATACTTTGGTTGGTTTCAAAGAGCTTTTCTAATAATTTCCATGATATCTTACTTGGTCATGAATGAATGTTGGGCTGACATTGACCAAAAAAAAAAGGTCGCCTACAAGATGTCCATTAGTTCTGTAATAGAGTTCTGATTATTTTCCATAAAGACTGCCTTACCCTTGTTTATATCAAACTTGCTGGCCATTCTCTGCTCACTCTCAGAGCCTGCAGCTTCTTCTTCTCTCTGAGATTTCACTGGCCAGAAAAGGCTGCTTCATATATAAATTTGCATATTTCACTCTGCCTTCTTTACTCTTATACTAACTAAAAGAGTCAACAAAGCAATTTTCATCACCATCGCTAATCCACAAGGGACGCTAGTGGTGGAGCTTTAGCTATGAGGTAAAATAACTGTTTCTCTGTAGTCATTCCTTTCTTTTGTAAAACCAGTTCCCAACCACCGACAAAATGTCTTCTCCAACATATGTACAGGCTTTTTGCGCTAGCATGCCAGAGATGTGAGGGGGGAGAGAGTGAGAGAATATTTTAAGACTGCCATTGAAATGGGTAATGAGAAAGTTGCAGAATCTTAAAAGATGTTTATCTCATCTCATTTAGGGCTCTCTCTATATTGGTTTGTTCATAATGCAAACTATTGTTCATTATTAACAAGATTCACACTTGCTTTATCCAATTACTTAGGTTTTTTTTGGCTGTAGGATAGCTTATAATCCTTTATGATCAGTGAAAAAAATTATTTTCTTAGACTCTTCTATTTAATTTTACCAGTCCATACATTTATCCTTTGTGGTTCTTCAATATGGATATTGAAAACATAAATGACGTCTGATAAATCTAAGTTCTCATATAGTGTTATATGGTTAATTAGTAATGGAGTGAAGTGGTTGGCAAAAATTACACAATTTACGTTTAAAAAAAATTTCCCTTAAATAACCCTAAATGCTGTAATGAACTATGATTGAACTAACTTAAAATTATTTCAATGTATGTGTATTTATACCCATTTTGATCATCTACCGATTCAAAATCAATATCAATCTACAAATTAGCTTCATTGACTATTGGTTTCACGTTATGTTTGCTCATGCGGGTTTCAGATTTCGGCATTCTCAAAGCTGAGAGTTTTGTCAACTTCCCTCCCTCAACCTCAAATTTTCATAACTATTTTTCCCTCCAATTTTGCTACAATTAAGGCACAAGGACAAATATACCTGAAGGCAGAACATTTTAATTATTTATAATGCAACTGAGTAAAAGGTACCTGATTGGGTGACAGAAGTAAAGCTAAAGATGGCTGTTCTTATGATAGTTTTTAGCATCTAGAGTGAAACTCTTCACCATCTAAAAGTGCAAAATAAAGGCTTTGCATATATTACACGCTGCAAGACACACAAAACACACGTCAAGCAGGAAAAAACTGCATTGTACCTATAATGCATGTGTATATAATATATAATGAAAGAGAGATTGACAATAGTGACTTAAAGAATAATGGCTTAATTATATTTTAATGTTAGTATGCCAGCAATACGCAAAAATTAAGTTAAGACATGATCAATACCAAATTACGTTTCTACAGCATAACTTGAATAACATAATAAAATACATGGAAAATAAATATAATTACATCAAAATGTTAACAATATTTATCTTTGAGTGAAAGAAATATGAAGCTTTTCTTCTTTTCTGTGCTCTCCAGGTTTCCAAAATAAAGATCTATTCAAATGGAAAAACTCTGCTCAAAGAAAGGAATAAACAAGGACATGATCTTTCCCTTTGTATAGTTCACATTTCAAGCTATATGCTCCAATAATTTTCAGATTTTAAAGTATTTTCACATTTAACATGTCACTTGATTCTCACAAGAAAACAGTTTCTTACAGATAAGAAAAATTAGGCTCAGGAATTAAGGAACTTTATCAAGATCGCCCAGCTATTAAGTGGCAGAGACAAATTTTAAACAAAGTCTAGTTATATTTTAAGCATCAACTATTTTGATGCAAGAAGCAATCATACACTTGTGAAGAAGGAAGAGGAGGAAGAAGAGAGAGCCACAGACTCAGAGAACAGACAGGATTATTGGGAAGTAAACCAAGAACTAACATTTAATGAGTGTGGACCACATGCCCTCCTGAGTTCTAAGCACTTTGCATGCATAATTGCCTTTTATCTTCAGTGAGGTACTTAATGTTACCATCTCCATCTTACAAGTGGGGAAATTGAAGTACAGAGAGGCTACATAAGTTGGTCAAAGTCACAGAGAGGTAAGTGGCAGAGCCAGGATTCAAACCCACGGGTTCTGACCCATTAACCCAGACTCTTAAGCACTGCTCTATACTCCTCCCAGCGTACCAACCAGCAGACCTCCATCAAGTCTCAGGTTTTCTTGAGAGACCTGAATAATCAGAAATGAATCAATTTTCAATCATTTCAGCAAACTAAAATCTTTCAAACATCTTTTTCTTAGAATATTTGTTTTCATTTCTTTTTAACAAGAGAAGGGAAATCAAAAGATTAAACAGCAAAATTCAATGGTGATTTAACAACCTAATTTTTTTTCTTAAATCACTACTTTACGGGCGAAAAAATACTTTTATGGCATGAAAATAAAAACCATTTGGATATGTTGATCATGAAGTAGATTCAATAGCAGAATAAGCAGTAACAGAATTAATAATTATCTAAACTTGAGGCCATAGCATAGAAATACCTCAACCCTTCCCATCTATCTATAAATCTAACTTCTGACTTTGGCTTTCCTCCTCCTGCTCAGAACTGTAGCTGTAACCGCTTTAAATGGGGGAGTAGGGAAAAGTATATATGTCTGTATATGTATACATATATTGTGTGTATGTGTGTGACAAACATCTTGACCGAAAGAGACTTAGGAGTCTTGTCTTCTCACACTAGACCCACAGATGGAGCAGTTTTACCTCAGACTTTATTAGACTTTGTGGAAAACAAATAGATTTTCTGACCCAGGATACCCGCTGAGTCAAAAAAATTTTTTTTAGTTTTTGAGTTCTGTAATACTAGATTTGAATTTAACCACGCAGCCATTCAAGATTACATGTCCGGGTTCCCACTGGCTGTAGACCAAGTGACTATAAATCTTTATCTATTGTAACCACACTTGGACATGGGACACTCAATAATAACACGCACAAGAACAGTGCAACTAGATTCTAACGTAAATGGTAAGTCTCAGGTTTATTTCATCTCCTTTTAGGCGTTCTACATGGAATTTCGTGAATCAACTATGAAATATTAGTGTCACTCATTGAGTTAGATAATACACTAGTTCACTGTTATAGTCTTATCTGTGCATTTCCTTTGTGTGGACTGATTTTTCACAGAGACAAGATAAATTGCCTGCCTAGAATTTAAACTCTTTACTTTTAGGCATTTTCTTTGCTATGCTTTTTTTTTTTAATCCTTGCAAATTTAGACACCGTAGAAAACTGTTATTTGCTTCATAATGGCCTCCTTAGTGTGCTTCGCAGTCTTTTGTGGAAAATAATGACATAATGATAGTGTTCTCAGACCTATATTTTCTACTTGATAAACTAGCAATTATATGATTAAAGCATTTTTGGAAACTCACATTAAGTATATGATACTCTGGAAACCTGTCCATCATGTAATTACACAGTCAGGAGAGAAATAATTTACATAACTAAAAACCATCTGAAACACTATTCATGACCACTATGTGTTTTTTTAATGGATAAATATTTAAGAAATATTAAATGATTCTATATATAATATACTCTTAATCTTAGGATTATAAATTCTGAATTTTATAAATTGTGTTTTAACTTTCGTTATCTGTTCTTAGTGAAAGGAGACTATGCTGGCCCAATGGGGTAGTGCCAGCTTCAGTGGCACAGGTTTGCAGGTTTGAATCCCAGGTGCTGACTTAGCACTGTTCATCAGCCATGCTGTGGCAGCACCCCACATAAAATAGAGGAAGACTGGCACAGATGTTAGCTCAGGGCCAATCTTCCTCACAAAAAACCCCACGGAAAAGCCCCCCAAAACCCAGGAAACTATGCTAAACTTTGCTGAAAACATGTGCTAATGTGTTGGATACATTAGGACCAACCCAGAAAAAAACCTGATGATTTCTTCCCAAAAAAACACATACTTAAAGAGAACAGAGAAAGGCAGGCAATGCCTAGGTATTTAAGTTTTTTGATGAACACCAGTTTTGCCCAGGACTTTTCTTATATATATCTTAAAGGCAAATTAGATTAGATCTTTGTGATTTTCTTTAAATGTCAGATCACCACACCAAAATTGTGATGAGTCGAAAGAGATAAAAGTAGTCACGCACATCATTTTCTTTAGAAAACAGGAAGGACATTTAACAGGATGCCCAAGAGTTTTTTACAGCATGTACTGGGAGGACCCACCCTTACAACATAAATATAACAACAATCTATCTTTTTTGACTTTTTTTGCTCAACTTCTGGAAGAACCAGTTACTTTGCTTTCCCCAGCACACTGAGGAAAATATAGAAAGTTACAGAAATATATCCTGAGAACCAGTCTTTCAAAGGGATAATCTCGTACACACAATCACATGGGCAAGTATTGTCTGAAAACAAAGCTTAAGTTATTAAGTAAAAATGATCAAGGTGCCATATTATGTATGTTAAAGACACTCGTGTGTTTTTTTAAGAAAGGTAAATAATATATATTTAAATTGGGTTACAGCTATTTAAAAGTATCTCTGTTAATATACACAAGAAACCCATAACAGGGTTACCTTGTTTGTGGCCCCGATGGGAAAGGACATGTGTAAGTTAAGCATGTGAGCAGAGAAGCAAGGAAGACTATTCACATGTATTTGTATAGTTTCTGATATTTGAATGTATTATCCACTCAAAAATTATGTCAATCTTAAAAAAGGAAAGAAAAGAGTCTTGATCCCTCTGTGGAGTTGGTAGGGCGTGTGAGCTGGACCAAGTATATTCTTAGCAATGATGCCGAGTGAGCTTTAAGAGCAAAAAGGCACCAAAGTTAGAACTATCACTCACATAACCCTGTGGCTACATCATAACTCTGGGACTCAGGTAAGGCAGAGATCATTAGCCATATCTTCCTGTCACTTTACGGAGTAGAGAACTTGTTTCAAGGCTAGTAGGTGGCAGGACTAGGACTCTATCCCAAGTCTTCTAAGCTCATGCTCACTGCTATTACATGTCAAGTGTCTTCTCAGTGTCTGGGTTTTCTCCTCCAAATGGCAAAGGGCTTTCCACATTTTTGAGAAGTGAGACCTATAATACTTGAAGTTCACTGCTACACTGAGGGAAGAGTCCAACAACATGCTGTCATCTGGGGCTCTACTGAGATTTCCTTATAAAGGTCAAAACTGTTAAAAAAAAAAAAAAACAGAACCACTGTATTTTGCAAAATGAAGCAAACATTGATTATAACATTTGAGCTTTCAGTTCAGAACCTAAGAACACTGTGTTCTGTAATTTTGATTTTAGATAACCAACTGTAACTACGGCTACAACTCCTGGCTGACTATCAGTTTATATCTAAGGATGGTCAAGTGAAAAAATATTGAATTGTTTCTTTATCCTACTTCTACCTGCCCATAAAATTCCCATCTTCCTAGCTACGATCAGAGGCAATGTGGCAGCGCAGCAACATAACATACTACGGAAAAGAGTCAAAACTTGATGGGAAACCTAAATCATACTATACTTTGGGATATTCGAATAAGAAAAGAAACTGCAACCTTGTAGAAGTCTTTTCTGATTTTGTTTCCACTGCAGTTTGATAAACGCTGTCGAACGTGAAAGCACACTGGCTCTGAGGTCTGCAACGTAAAACCGTGGAGGTCCTGAGGCCCGGCGGCCCACCCTGTTCTCATTCCTTTCCTGTGCTAACGCTACACTGAAGAAAGTTTTAATGGTTTGGAGTAAACAGAGCAAGATTAAAAAGAAAGCTTGTAGAAAATAGACTCTCAAAAAATTAAAGACAATAATTACTACATTAAAAATGCCATCATTTGTGCCTTAATAATATGACCTATCATAAAAATGCCATTTTAATTGTTTTACCATCTATTTAAGTGTTTCACATTTATTGTTATTCGCAGCAGCTAATAAGAAAATATCAGCCTTAAGCTCAGTCTGAGACCATTTTTTACTAGAAATTATGATACTAATGAGCTGTGAAGAAAATGTTGCTAATCACACTTCTTTTGCAGTCTTATAAAATAATTACTAACGCTTATGTAAAAAGTATATATTAAGTAAACATATACGCGTGTGTATAGCTTGACAGGGGAACTTCTTTAACCCCCCCCAAAAAAAACTTTAGCTTTTTTCTTTTCCATACAACAAACCGTGTTTAATGAATTTTACTTAAATTTCACGGTAGAGATCAAACAAAACAGAGCACAATGCAACAAAATATTTCGGCATTCATTGGATAGCACTCAGATCCTGTCTGTGGAGATATGTACCCCAGAAGCTAATTGCCCTGCAATTTTGGGGTAATTGGGAGGCACTGTCACAGCAAAGTCCATGTGCTGGTTTTAGGGTCAGAAGATCTGGGGTCTGCCCCGACCTAGCCATCGACTGCATGCTGGACTGCTCTAATCCTTGCTTCCTATCTGTAAAAGGTAGATCGTAATTCCTATCTTACGGGGTATTGGAAGTATTAAATTGGACACATTAAAAAAGTACCTAATACACTGTAAAATGATATACAAACGTAAGGTATCATGTTATTAATAATATCTGAACTTTAATGCCAAGAACAGTATTAAGATTCTAGCCTACAGATTCGAATAATCCAAAAAATTTTAAAAGTAAGTAGAAAGAATAAGATAGGTTATCATTTTAATTTTATTTCATCATGTTTTTAAAATATAATACAGATGATATTTATATTTAGGGAGAGCAAAAACTCTTCACTTATTCTTAAAGCGTTCATCTCCTACTCCTACTTAGGCAAAACGTGAAATGTTCATCTCCTACTTGCTAGACAAAACACAAAAGTATGAATAATGCCATTTTTAATAAGGCAATATAGGAGCTGGGTTCTAGAATCCGACAAACCTCTCAGATTCACCTACTAACTGTGACCTCGGATCGATTAATTAACATGTTTCAGTTTCTTCACTTACGAAAAGCAGACAATGGAGGCACCAACGCCTCAAAAGACTCGTGAATATAAATGAGCTACAAGTTCAGGGATTAGCACACTGTCTGGCACATAGTAAGAACTCAGTATTTGCTGTTACAATACGATTATATATTTCATCACATGGGCATTTCAGACATGCTGACCACTTCTCAAACGCTGTTCATAAATACCAAGGAGATTAGAATCCAACCCATATTCATCTTCTTTCACTTGCCCTGTAGAGTCTATTCAGATGAAATCTGAGCAATCCTTGCTTTCAAATGCAGCTGGTGCACTTGATAACCAAAATCATCTCACCACAAAAGCTCTAAATTATTTTAATAGCTTAATGGCTGTATCTTCTAGATTTACACAATCACAAGAGACTTAGTAAAGATTTATTCCAAATTCTTGCCATGTGGTTCCCTTTCTTCATTAAAAAAAAAAAGGGGGGGGCCAGCCCATGGCCGAGTGATTAAGTTCATGTGCTCCAGTGCAGTGGCCCAGGTTTTCACTGGTTCGGATCCTGGATGTGGACATGACACAGCTCATCAAGCCATGCTGAGGCGACATCCCACATAGCACAACTAGAAGGACCCACAACTGAAAAATAGACAACTATGTACTGAGGAGCTTTGGGGAGAAAAAGGAAAAATAAAATCTTTAAAAAAAATATATTCCTGGAACCCCTATCACATCCCAGACACTATATTTTGTTGTGGGATACATAGTTGAGCAAAAAATAAATACAATCTCTGCCTTCATGTTGTAAGGAAGATAAATATTAATCAAAATCATTATACAAAATGAATGAAAAATTGGAACTGTAAAAACTGCTATAAAGAAGACCCAGTGCTATGGAAGTATAATATTAAAAGAAAAATGAACAAATTATGTTGGTGAGGGAAATCTTCCCTGAGATAGTGGTAACTGGGTTGCTATCAGAAGAAAGAGTGGAGTTGACAGGATAAAAAGTGTGAGCCACCGTGTTCGGAGCGCAAGGATCCATGTGTGGGTGGGGGAACTTTGCCCCTTTAAGAGCTTGAAGGAAGGCAAGCAAGGTTGGAGCTCAGAGCTCAGAAGCCTGCAGCGAATGAGATGAGGCTGGAGGGTGAGCTGAGCCCTGCAAGCCATGATAAGAGTTTGTTTTCTTATTCTAAGAACGAAGGGAAACCATTGAAGAATTTTAAACCTGGGTATGTAGTTGGTTTTGAGGAGAGGAAGAGGTTGATATGATCCTATATGAATTCTGCGTGTGAAGAACAGTTTAGATGGGGTCAGAGTAGTTGTGAAGAAACCAGTTAGGAAGCTCTTGCTGGAGTTCAAGAAAGAGAATGTGGAAACTTGATTAGGGCAGTTGAGCTACAG
Source organism: Equus quagga (assembly GCF_021613505.1). NCBI lineage: Eukaryota > Metazoa > Chordata > Mammalia > Perissodactyla > Equidae > Equus > Equus quagga. The sequence continues at coordinate 119,333,152 of NC_060270.1, read as the reverse complement.
ATATTTGCGAGTAATAGAGGAAGAGCTTGGTTTTCCATAAAACATTCATTTTCTTCTTACATTGGCCAGGCACATTTTTCTTGTAAAGACATTTTCCTTTTGAAATGTTCTAGAGAATCCAAGTAAAGCTTAATGCTGGGTAAAGAGTTTCTATACACATTTGAATTCAAGGAGGGAACAACCAAATACCAATTTCTAAATGATCAGCATCATCTCCCTCCAGGTGACAGCTCCTGTCTACCATTACTACAAAACACACAAGACTGAAAATGAACCAAAGGAAACAATTTCCATTTAAACACATTTTTATTATGAAGATGCCATAGGTGAGGAATCATTTAGGAGAAATTAGATCAAAGAGCAGTACTACCTTTGAATACAAGCAGAAAGTAAGCCAAACACAGCCAGGAAACGAAGAGGCTCAGAGGCAACAGATCCAGTAACCATAATCTAAAAGAACAGATTCCATTATCTTTGGAATCTGCCGGAAGACTAGCTGCTACCAGAAGCAGAGTATCTCCCATATTTTGGCCACTAAGTAAACATGCTTTATGTGTAAAAGCGATGTATACAACAGCCAGCGCACTAGTACCTCATAGCAACTGAATGAATGCAGAAACACACACATGCACGCACACAAATAGCACTGAAATGTATAAACTCACACATCTCGAAAGATTACTCAGAAAAACACAAAGGACAGCACGAAACATATCTTCATTTCACAAAACAGACACACAGAAACATCCATGACAATATTCTCTAAGACAAATTGTCTCTCTCCTCTAAAAGAAAAAAAAAAAAAATGAAATCATTGGCATTCCAGTTCTCCCTGAGTCAAAGTGAGACACTAATTTAGATCGTTGTGCACGTTGAAAAGTTATCACACTGCAGGGATTTCCAATTACATAATACAGAATCGATACTCTGTGTGAGTGTCACTTGGCTGCCAGCATCCATGGGTGAGCTGTGTAACACTCCTCTGTCATGTGGCTCATGTGAGAAAAGAATTCTGCTGTTCCAAGAAATAGCACTCATCTTGGAGACCTTCCCAGTTACACAAAAGAGCATAATTTCCACATTATCCTCAGGCATACTGTCTAGAATGATAAGTCTATGATAGCTTTATGTGTAAATTATATACACAGTTCTTACTAATGAAAGGCGGGCAGACTGGTTTTTGGTGGTGGCAGTGCAGAAAAATAAAATCAATTTGTTTTTCAATTTTTAAAAATGACACCTGAGCCGTCTACAATAATTACCAGAGACTGTGAGGGTTAGATGGTAGATAGGGTAATTGTACTATGACTATCTAGCAGATCATATCTGGAGTTGGCAAGCAATGTCAAGAGTGCAGATTTACCAATCGCCTCATAACTGGCTTATTTCAGCGCTTTGCTTTCAAGTCCTTCAAGCTTGTAATTTCCCACTTACCTCAGTTTTTCACCAGGCACTACACTCTTTCGCATTCTGGTTTAATTTTTCTACATGTGAAAGTACACTTACAAAAGAGAGACAAGAAGTAAAGAAAAGATGAATATTTTCATAAATTTATTGTCTATTTAGTGACAAAATTCCAGATATAGTGCATAGTTGTGTCCCAGACACAGGAGATAAGCTGGAGGACAAGACAGTGTTCTTTTCCTCTAGAAGCTCACAACTCTTACTAAGACGGCCAAAACATGAAAACTTTTGTGTACTAGCTATCAGTATCATTTGGAAGGTTTTTAAAAATTTTATTGAATTCAATCATTTTAAACCAAATCAAAAACAGAGAATCGAAAATTGAGGCAGGGATAATATTTAGTGCTTGCTGAGCTTTTCCTATGTCTGAAAGTTTTGCATATGCCTAAACCTAATGAGAACCTTGTCATTGGATTGTTATAATCTTCATTTTCAAGATGAGGAAACTGGGGTTTACAGAAATTACACCACGAGATCAGAGGCCTAGTAAGTGTAGATTGAATTTAAACCAATGGTATCTTATTTCTCAGTGCTCAGTATTGGTCATTTCTCTATACTACTCTATTTTAACATTTACTATAACCTGAACAGTTGGGCATTAGTGTCTCAGTTTTTATGTGTTTAATTTTATTGCTTGATTTGGAAATTTTTTTCAGTTCATTCCCTTTTTAGCTTATTTTGAGGATCTTAGCAGAGAAAGTGAACCAAGTCTTTTTCTGGGTCATTCCATTGTAGTTGAATGGTGCTCTCTCATCACCTATTGCTTTCGCGCTAAAATTCATTTACTGAGCACCTGCTGTATGCCAAGAACTGTGCCAGGTGCTTGATGAGTAAAGATGTGGTCCTTGCTCTAAACTTACAGGGAAATCAGAATCAAATAATAAATATAATAAAGGTCTAGTAGGTGAGAGTGTAGGAAGAGTGCAAGGTGCTAAGGAAGCAGCTGCCGGCAGCGCGCTCACGTGAGGCTGCCTGTAGGAAGTGGCGTTTGAACTGTCACCTGAAACTTGTAGAGTACCTGGACCAGCTTTAATCTTTATTTTTCCCACTTTGACCTCATCGCCTAGAATTGGGCTTTTCTCCATACTATTCAACTGAATTTGCATTCTCATTGGCCTCCAACCATCACCTAATTTCCAAAGCAACAAGTCACCATATGGCAGTCTACACTGTTCACTAACTGCAGCTTCTTAAGAGTCTCTCTTCCCCGAGAGCCCTGCTTCTGCCCTAATCTGGCTTTCTCCCTCCAGCTCTGACCACTTGCATCCACTTCTCTTTCTCCTTGTACTGCTCCTCCTCTGTACACTTACCCAGCACTGTCCTCACCTCCACCCTTCTCCGGCTTCTTCTAGTTTCTCCCAAACTCTCTCACTCTTTTAAAATCATAACTTAAAATATTTCTTCACATATTTTTCATGTTTGTTTTCATCAAGCAGCATATTCATATATATTTGCATATAAAACATATAATGTATATTATATTTATACTTTATATAACAGCATAAATAAAACAAAATTATAAATTCAGTTAAAAATGTTTAAAATTATATCCCATCTTAAAGAAATTATCTGGTAAGTTAAATGGCTCATTTTTGTATTATATGTGGAATTAACATACGCTAGAATTAAAAAAGCCAAATAGATTACCTATGTGTGGGAAGCCAAGAAAGAGGGGATTATAAAGAATAATTGTTCATACTCAAAATACCACTGATCCCCAGGTCTTCCTTTTGACTTATCAAGGGACAAAGATATTAATCTTCTTTGACTGAATTGGGGGGAGCAGTGGCACTTTTTCCACAATTATTGAAATTGAGGGAAGTGTTACCATCACCTCAGATAATACTCTTTATATAAAAACTTCTATGGCTTTCCAACAGCCCAACTATGCAAAAGTATCAGAAAAATGAATGAAACCCTAGACTGATGAGATAGACTAAAAAACAAAGTGTTTATTCTCTCATAAAGATGAAAACACAAGTATTTCATGAAGTTAGTTGAAAAAAGACTTTAAAGCTGGGAATGAATAAATGTATCTGTATTAGATTACCTTTTTCATAGTAAATTCAGTAAATGTAATCATACAATTTGACAAGATTGCATATGCTTCCTAAATTTGCCATCCTCATAGATTAAAGGAGAACACTGAGAGTTATTGATATTAACAGTTTATTAAAAACTTATGAAATATATTCTACATATAAAGAAAATTGTCTTTCTCTCCTTGCCTCCCTCCTTCCTTTCTAGGGAGGCAGGGGTCAATAAGGAGATGATAGGACCATATTGACTCAGCGTGATGCATGGTATTGTGGTGTTAGAGCCCAAATAGGGTTAGGAGGTTGAACATGTGGAGGGAGAGGTGGTGATGGCCAGCTTGGAGCATAGCTGAAACCTGAGCAAGGTTAGGAAGGTATCTGCTTAGGGAGCAGCAGGAGCTTAGGCCTGGAATTGGGAATTTTCACGCAGAAGGGAGATCAGATTAGCATATATACCTAAGATAAAGAAAGGCAGGTTTCTGACTATCCAGAGGATTTCCATATGGAAAGGGAGAATACTAAAATGAACTACATGATGTTAGATTAGAATTGGAGTATCAGTGTAAACTCATGGTGTTCAATATTCATTGATAGATATAAAAATACAAATAGGTATAGACTATGTAGGCATATATTCCCTAGCACTGTCCACTGGGAGAACCTAAGAGCGTGGAGGCTCCAGTAGCAATAAACACATCTAACACCCAGATCTTGGTTTCTGAATACCATCCTTCATAAAAGGAAGCAAGGATGCTTGGAAAAACAGCTAATTCCAAGGTGAGGGCAGGAAAGTGCAAGATGAGCCTTCTTGTGCCGGAAAGTAAGAAAATGCTCAATAAATGAAAGAGACATGCCAAAAAAACAAAGTCGCATGAATGGGCTCCCACTGGACAAATCTGGGATAAAATGAGCATGAAAATAAGCAATAATATTAGCAAATTATAACTCACTGAATACAATCAGAATCTATACTGATAAAAATGAATAAATAAATGGGGAGAAGTTGTTTGTTTGGTTTTTTTACAGTAGTCTGCAACTAATAAACACAGAATGAATGAAAGAATTAGAAAATCACCATTTGTCAACCATCATTGTAATAATTTGGTTAAGAGACTCGCTAAAACTAGGGAGAGAGAAAGTTTGATAAGGAATGAGATATTTGCATAGTTTCAAATTATCACCACACAAATAGTGATTAAATTATGAAGAGAAAATAAGTAACTTTACACTGGATGAACCTGACAAACTGAACTTTAACCACGTGATCAAAGTTACATCACCAGTAAAGAGATAAAGTGAAGGAGTGGGCCATCCGTTATCTTATAATACGGTACAAAAAACCTAGCATGCCTTCTGCGATATTCATGCCAAAATTGCATAATCTGAATCTGATACTAAACATCAAACATAATCAAGTCGAGGAACAGTCTACAAAATAGCTGACCAGTGTCTAGGTCACAAAAATCAAGAAAATGCTAAGGAACTGTTCCAGATGGAAAGTTTCAAGAGTCATGGCATCTAAATGCAACACATGGTCCTAGATTGTATCTTTTGGTTTTAAAGGACTTTTTCGAGACAATTGGTGAAACATGAATAGGATCTGTGGATTAAATGGTAGTAATGCATCCGTGTTAATTTCCTGACTTTGAAAGTGGTATTGTAGCAATGCAGGAGAAGGTCCTTGTTCATGGGATCACATACTTAAGTGTTTGGGGGTGATGTGTCAGCATGGTGTAAACTTACTCCCGGGAAAGAAAAGTTCTTTGTGTCGGACTTACACCTTTTCAGTGAGCTTGATATTACTTCAAAATAAACAAACATAAACACAGACACACACACAAAAGAAACATTTGAGAATCAATTTTCAAACAGTCTTTTTCTTTCTCTCACAATCTCTTTCAGTCTTTTTCTTTTTGTCTTTTCTTTTTCACTCACATGTGAAAGATGTCTTTCTCTCTTACACATAAACTTGTGGACACATACATGCATCAAATTTTCTCTCTTTAGTGGAAAATATTTGGTATTAATTTATCATTTGCTAAGGACATTCAAGTTCTGAAGAGAATTCTACTCACAAAAGGAGGCCAGACAAACAACACTAATGTAGAAATATACAGAGATTCTAGATCTTTTATTTGGCATATACTTTTCTACATAGCATAAATGGGCATTTCTTCTGTTTGAGCAAGGAAGGACGGCTACTGAAAAGCGAAAGTAATCTCCACAGGTTGGGGAAAGTAGGAATTCCTCCAAGAACAAAATTGCTAGTCAGCACTGGAGGTCACACACAATAACCAGATAGAAAGAGAGCCCAAAGTGTGCTTTTAAGTGATAGGTGGACCAAAATTCTCCAGAGAAGAGCTATCTGCACGGGTTTTATCCTTCATTGTCTGAAATAAGAACCTTCTAAATGACACCATCATTTAAAATGCAAAGGTCCATATTCATATTCTTGCCATTTTCTCTTAAACTGACTCCACTCAAGCTTTGGCCCAAACTGGCATACTGAAAGTGCTGTTTCTAAGACCACTAAGACTCCACGTGGCCATATGCACTGGTGAAGGTTCAGTTTCATCTCATTAATTCTATCAGCAGAATTTTACAAAAGTGATCAACTCTTCCTTTCTTCACTTGGCTTTCATGCCCACACTAACTTTCTTCTAACTCTCTGTTTCTATGTCCTCTTATTATTGGGATACTCCAAAGCTCAGATTTGGATGTGTTCTCTTCATTATCTATACTTCTTTTTTATTTTAGTGATCTCATTCAGTCTCACAGTTCTCAATACCATCGAGGCAGACAACACTCCTTCTTTAGGTCTCAAATTCAGATTAAAAAACTATCTACTTGATACCTAGTAAACATCTAAGTGAAGATATCTTCACTTTAACATGTCCAGACTCCTGAACCTCCCCTCCAAAGGCTGCTCTTCTGTCTTCCTACCTCTGTTAATAGCAAATCTACCTATCTAGTTGATCAGAACAAAGAATCTGGGAGTCATTATAGACTTTTCTCTTTCTCTCATACCCATATCCAATCCGGGGCAAATCCTGTCAGCTCCACCTTCAAAATATATCCAGACTCACTACTTTTCACTCCCCTCACTGTCACTTCCCTGGGTCCGGCCACCGTCATCCTGTCAGGATTACTCAAATAGCCTCGTAAGTGGTCTCACTACTTCCACCTTTGCCCCTATAGTCTCTTTTCAACACAGAACCCAAAACGGTCCTTTCAAATTTGTCAGATCATATCACTGTTCTGGTGAAACCCTTCCAATGGCTTCTTATTTCAAAGACTAAAAGCAAAAGTACCCACAATGCTGTATAAAACCCTACACAATCTGTTAGTCTGTACTTTTATTTTGAATTTGACTTTACAGTACTTTCCCCTTGCTCACTTCACTCCAGCCTCTCTGACTTCCTTGCTGGCATGATCCTGCCTCAGAGCACTTGCTGTTCCCTCTAACTGGAAAACTCTTGCCTCAGATACCACATGGATCCTCCCTTACCTCTTTCATGTCTTAGCTAATGTCATCGTATCATCAAGACCTTCCCTGGTCACTCTATTTACAATTATAGCCCTTCCCACCCCAAATCACTCCTGGCTCTCTAATTCTCCTTTCCTGCTGTATTCTTCTCCATAGTGCATAACACTGTCTAACGTACTACATAATTCTATATATTTATCTCCCCGCTAGAATATGAATCCACAAGCACATATTTTCATCATTTCATTTACTGCTATATTTCTAGCACTAAACTAGTGCCCGGCATGTGGTATTCACTTCCTAAATATTGATGGATGGATGAAACTTAATGGGGAAGCAATAAACTAAAGTAGGTCACCCAGCAACCAGAACTTGATGGACAATATGGACAATACGATAAGGAAGGGAAGAGAGAAAGTGGAAACCACACCCTTAATATTGAATAGATACCAACCTCAACTTGGCATTAAGATCAGCGTGCCCAAAGATAGATGGCTGAAAGCCCTCTTGGGCAGCAAGTTACCTCAGTGTGAATAAAGATTAAACTCTAGTTACCTCTGATCTAGTCAGTGCAATCTGGCATCTACTGAAAGAAGAAAAGGGCCAAGAACTTAGATCATAAACTTTGATGAACCAATGTCTACAGAGAATTTCAGATATTAGATATGTATCACATTTTTCAATAGTTTTAGAGGGCTAATCTCTGAACCCACATTCCAACAGATAGGAACAAGATAGGAGTAAACAAACAAAAAATCAAGGAAAAGGCTGATGCTAGTTTAAAAGCTGCGCTTTCAGCAATATTAAATATCACAGGAAAGTGAGACAGGTCATCAGATAGCTAATACTAGCTACTTAAGATTTAGCAAATCACAGAATCTTGACAATTTTTATCTACGAGGACGGTATTCTTCTTGTGCGAGCCCCTTGGGAGAATGAGAACACTACTTTTGAACACACAGAGTACAATCTGATCCTTCAGAAGGGTCTCCGGTCCTTCACAGTCCCTGTACTTTTCCAAAGGTTCCTTGTGGATATTTGGAAAAACCTTCATGAACTCCAGGTTGTCTGGCAGTAGGACTGAGCAATTAAAAGCTCACACTATGAAGGTAAGTGTTAGTTTTGTAAATTTGAGGGAATAATATAATCTTTTTGAACTTCATTTCCCTATCTATAAAATGAGAATAATAAAGATTACTTCTTCATTGAGTCATTAAAATTAAAGGAGATCTGGTGGCCAATACATAAATCTTAACTACAGCCAATGGAACATATAGCAGATACAAATATGAAAACAGAGCTAATATAAAGATTAGGATTCAGCAGCACAGGTAAATACGACATAAGCAGTGTTTGTATTGTATGTTCCAGAACACTTTTTGCCCCTTCCTTCCACTCTCTCATTCTTTGTCCCCTGAATATCCTTCTCATATGGCCAGTATTCACATATGCACTCTATCTTTTGATTTTTTTTCCTCAGGAACTGATCTCATAAATTAAAATCTAAAAATTTTAATTTTCTCCAAAGTAATAGCTCTTAGACCAAAGAGATTATTCTTCAACTGTGGAATTTTAGCAATAAATAAGAAAGTAGCAATGACAGTTTTTCTAGTATCAGGAGATCACACCAAATGTGATTTCAACTCAATCATTTCCTTCATTCAATCAACGCAGTACTGAATACCTGCTATGTGCCGGGTAGTGTTAAGTGTTAGGTAGATAGCAGTGAGCAAAAGAAATGGTTCCAGGCCTTCAAAATTTACAATCTAGTAGAGAGAGACAGACATAAAATATGTAAGTTAATAGCTACATAATTACAAAATATAATTGAAAAAAAAATCAAGTTGCATGAAGATAACAGGCGGGTACTACGACAGCAAACCACAGAGCACTTAAGTGGAAAAGTAGGTGAAAGCTTGTCTGCGGAGGTATTACTTAGGTCAACACTTGAAGGATGAGAGGGCATCAGTCATACCGCAAAACTAGGGTAAGAACATTCCATGTGGTGGCAAGGCTCTAAAGTAGGAAAGCGTCTGAAGTTTTCTAGAAAGTAAAGATGCTAGTGTGACTGGAGCATAGCAAAGGAGGATGTGAATAGTTCAAGATAAGGTTGTTCAAATCTTTTGTATCTTGCAAGACGTAAGGAGATTGGATTTTTATTTTCTGTTCAACGAGAAGCATTTTAAAGGATTTTAGGAAGCATAATTTGACTTGGTTTACTGTTTTAAAAACTCATAAACACTACTATGTGATGAATGACCATGGCAGGGTAGAGGAGGAAGCAAAGGAAGAAACAGAGAATTCGATTAGGAGACTATTACAATAATCTCAGTGAAAGATGACTGTGCCCTCAGCTAGGAGGGCAGAAGTAGAGTTGGAGAGAAATAAATGGATCGAAGGTAGAGTTTGGAGGTATAATCTATCACTTGCTGAAGGATTGGGTGTTGTTCATGAAGGAGAAGGAGAAATCAAGGTCAATTTCCAGGCTTCAAATTTGAGCAAACTGTGTGGTTGGTGATCCCATATATTGAGATGGTAAAGAAAAAAAAACGGAAAAGAAGAGTTTTCAGAGGGGAAGTGAGAGTTCTGCTTTGGATGTTAAATTTAGGACAACTGTGAGTCATCCAAGTGGAGAGATCAAGAAACTAGCTAGAGAAGACTTTCACCTCCAAGCAAAATAAAGTTGGAACAGCTAAAACAACCAAAATATATAAAAGAATTTTTTTCAAGATGCTTAATATCAGGCAACAAAGGAGAGAGATCCCTGAGATACAGGAAAATAAATGAGGTGACACTTAAGGTGATCTCATTTAAATCCCTAAGAGTCCCCATAAGATGACACAGGCAAGGAGAAGCTGGTAGACGCTCGAATTGAGAAGATGGAGGTGAAAGTCTAAGGAGATCAAGAAGGCTCGAGTTCACAGGGCGAAAAATTGGAAGGGAGAGGGCTTCATTGAGATAGAACTCTGGAAATGGGCAGAGAGCCTTTCTCAAATATTCTGTAGAGCACTGATCGTCACATGCATTTGAGGAAACTACCTGAGGACTGAGAATGAACCATGTGAGAGGATGAGAGGGAATAGAACTTGGGGCTCACGTGGGCCAGGAAGAGTCCTGTTGCCACCAGCCAGACTGGAAAATCTCGTGATTTATGGGGCATTAGGGATGCACTCAGAAAGATCTTGCTGCAGTAGTGGGAACTACCACAGACTAAACGCTGCTCTGATCCCATCTGATAAATCTGAAAGACCTGAACGGATTGAATTGTTTCCAAGTAATTTAACTGCATCCCAGAGCAAAGCTCAAAAATATTTATAGGAATAAAAGAATATCCAGCATGAACAAGGTAAAATTGACAAGGACATCAAATAAAAAATTAGCAGACATACAAAGCAGCAGGAAAATATGACCGACTGTAAGGAAAAAATGGATCAAAATCAACTGAAACTGCCCCAGAAATGACACAGATGTTAGAATTAACAGTCAAGAATATTAGAAGTTACTATATAATTGTTTTCCATATTTCAAAAACTCAAAAAGAAACATGGAAGATATAAAGAAGACAAAATAAAACTTCTGAGATGAAAACTACTGTGTCTGAGGTAGACAATATACTGCATTGTATGAACAGCAGATTAGTCATTGCAGAAGAAAAGATAGAGTGAACTTAGAGATGTGTCAACAGGAATTATCAAAATGAAACTGAAAAAAAATTGAAAAATAGTTTCACTGAGCTCATTCTAAAATTCATATGGAAATGCAAAGACCTAGAATAGCCAAAACAGCTTTAAAAAAAAAAAATTGAAAGAGTAACACTGCCTGATTTCAAGATAGATATAAGCTACATTAACGAAAGCAATGTGATATTGGCACGAAAATACACAAACAGATCAATGGAACAGAGTAGTCCAGAAATGGACCTACACATATATAGACAACTGGTTTTTTGACAAAGGTGAAAAGACAACTCAATTGAGAAAGGAGAGCCTTTCAAAAAGTGGTTCTGAAGAAAATATAGGAGAAAATTGTTTTGACTGGTTTTGGCAAATATTTTTTAGATATGACGCCAAAAGCATGATATAGAAAACAGATTGGTCAATTGTACTTTATCCAAATTGAAGGCGTCTGCTCTTTGAAAGACATGAGAGAATGAAAAGACAAGCCATAGACTGGGAGAAAATATTTACAAATCATATATCTGCTCAAGGACTTGTATCTAGATTTTTTTTTCTGTGTGTGTGAGGAAGATTGGCCCTGAGCTGACATCTGTTGCTTGTCCTTCTCTCTTTGCTTGAGGAATATTGTCACTAAGCTAACACCTGTGCCAGTCTTCCTCTATTTTATGTGGGATGCCAACACAGCAAGGCTTGACAAGCAGCACTAGGTCCCTGCCTGGGATCCAACTCTGAGAACCCCGGGCCACCGAAGCGGAGCGTGCAAACTTAACCACTACACCACCGAGTCGGCTCCAGAAAGCAGCCTTTTGGTTGCCTGGAGACTAGTGGAGGGGAATGGGAGGAGTTAGAAAAGGCATGAGGAAACTCTTGGGGTGATCACTATGTTCACGATTTTGCTCGTGGTAATGGTTTCATGGGCAAATACATATGTCAAAACTTACCAAATTGTACATTTTAAATACATGTGGTTTATTGTATGTCAATTATTCCTCAGTTAAGCTGTTAGAAGAAAACGGAGCAGAGATAGGAGGACGAGGAGGAGAAGGAAAGAAGGAAGTAGACACATGAGAAGCGGCGTTTGCTAGAGTCAAGCATTTGATGGTCATCAGTGCATAGATGGTACTTCAGAGCCTGGGAATTAGTGAAATCACCTGGGGAGAGATTAGCCAGAAAAAAGAAGGGGACCTAGACTACTGCCTTAAGAAACACCAACATTTAGAAGTTTAGGATGAAAGGATCATGACAAACGCTTCAGTTTGCTTAAGCTGCTTAAAAACAACCAGTGTCAAGTTTGACGCATCTAGTCCTCGTTTAACTCACCACAGGCTGAACCAGTAACATACAGATCCATTCAGATAGTTTGTAACTTAACAAGTGTTGTGTCTTTTTATATTTGTTCCTATTCATTAGTCCATAGCATTTAACACAATTATTATTGATCTTACTTTACAGAAGTTGCCTTTTGTTTTTTCCCGATGTTACTATTTTTTAAAGTTCCATTCAGAACTCTCTACTATAGTGAAAATAGTTCTTATATTTCTATGAAATATACTAGCGTATTCTGAAGATATAATGCATTGCAACTTGAGGTTAAACTAACAGCATTGTACTTGGCAAGTGTCATCAATACAGTACAGAATATAAAGTACAGTATATATTCACAGAAATGAAAATGTGAAGGTTGTCATTTTAATTGATATTTCTGACATATATGTCAGTGTATACTAAATTATCCTTATTAGAGTTCAAAAATAAGTGAATTTTGTGTTTAAGCTTGATGTAAATTATTTTAAGTGACTATTTAAATTAACTTTAGCCCTTTATTTCTATTTTGTCATATTAAAGCTATAGTCGTGAAACCTTCTAAATGCTACAGGAACTTTTTACATTTATATCATCATATTTATATCAGAAATGAAGTTTTATTTCCAAAAACCAAAAAATCAAATGCGTCTCTCCCTTCCCTCTTCTCTCCAGCTCAAACTAGTCACACTGCTCCTTCCTGCCCTTTATCAAATATTTCTGTGAGTGTCGTTGATGCTCACTGGCTCCGCTTCCCATTGCCCTCAGCCAGGCAGTCTTCTGAAGCCACTCCCCAAGCCCACCATGAAATCTCGGGCCAGCCTGCCTGAGTGTTCCTCTGTCCTGTTACAGCTCCAATCCTTCACAACTCCCTTTTTTCCCTCCTGACTTTCTACTTCCTCTTACTTTGTTGGCTGTACTTTTTCAGTTTCTGAGTTTTTCCTTCTCAGCTAACACTTTGCATTTTCATGCTTCTACGTTCTCCCCTTTTCCTTCTCTTCCCTCTTCCTGGACAATCTTATCCCTGTCTAGGTTTTTCCCTCTAGCCTCCTAAAGAATTTGCATTTCCATGAAAGAAAGACTATTCTCCCTCTTGGAGCCAAAACACCCTTGCCTACCTCAGTTTTTTGGCTAACTATACGGGACCCAGAAGACTCAGGGCAAGAAAATATGTCATTGTTAACAGCTTAGAAGCCACATCTGTTCAACAATAAGCAAGTCCGTTAGCAAAGAATAAATCTTACCAAATAACCATCCTGTAATATCGTTTAAAGCGACAACCACAGTCAGTTCCAATTTTTAACAAGTTTACTTGAGGGGTAGTTTTCAGAAAATCAAATAAACAGAAACAAATATAAACTTGTGGTTGTCAGTTACTGAGCAGTACGTAAGAGTTGTGGGAAAAGGAACTAGAGAGTAAAACTTAAGACCATGAACTTCCCACTTGGCCTAGAGCCAGGGCTCCTTCTACATGAATCTCCTAAACATCCTGTCTAGTCGGAAGTAAACAAGAGTAAATTAAGGTGTGGTTTGCAACCAGAGGACACAGCATTAGGCTCAGGCCTAGAGAAGCTCCGTTCCTAGTATTTGTGACTCCTCACTCTTCTAAAGGACGCCAACTTACGGTGTCGTCACTTCGAGTTATAAACCTCCTTGGACAAGGCCCAACATACATGTATGGTGAGGTCTCTGTTGGTGGTTAGGGAAGCCAGAGGATCTGGAAAGATTTTATTCATGGAGATGCCGCTAATGGAAGAAGATGTCTTATTGTCACAAAAGCAAATTTCTCTTCATTTCTAAATCGAATTATTCACTGAAGAAATTCTTCATTGAAATCACAGTTTATGAGTAATAAAGTATATATAATTTGTATCCATGTATTCTACAATCATGTAAAATTAGCCTGTATAAAGTAGTCAATTATTTTTTCATTTCTTAGGAGTACTTTCTTTACATGTTTTAAATAAAATTTAGTGCTTCTAGCTGTCATTATCTGAAATTTTATATGGACCTCAATTTTGCAATTTGCATCAAAATATTCCATGTTTGCATACGGTAACAAAAAAAGATTTGAGTAGGGGCTGACCTGGTGGTGTAGTGGTTAAATTAAGTTCCCACCCTTCGCTTCGGCAGCCCAGGTTTCTCAGGTTTGGATCCCAGGTGCAGACCTACGCACTGCTTATCAAGCCATGCTGTGGTAGGCGGCCCACATAGAAAATGAGGAAGATGGACCCAGATGTTAGCTCAGGGCCCATCTTCTTCAGCAAAAAGAGGAAGATTGGTGGCAGATGTTATTTCAGGTCTAATCTTTCTCACCAAAAAGAAGAATGTGTGTGTATAGACAGAGAATGTAGAGAATGGGATTAAGAGATGGTCAAAAATTAAACATTTATTCAAATCAGTTTTGTACATAAGATAAATAATGTGTGGGTCACAAAATATTAAAAGTTTTACTATGCATAATAGATTTTAGTTATGAATTTTTTAAATGTTACTTTAAAGATCTCCATATTTGCTTGTAAAAAACACTTGCATACTACTCATTATGTTTCCAGTAACGTGCCTGTTTTTCTTACTTTTTCGTTTTGTGATCATTTTTATATTTGAATCACATGAAAACATTTAGTGAGCTCTCCAAATGAAATTACTTTTAAACCTATTTCTTTCTCAGTACTTCCTCCTATTTACAAAGTAGCAGATAACATCAGCACGTATGTACAGTTAAAAAGAAAAGCATTCTGTTTATTATTCTTTGATGATACTTTGCTAGAAATGAATTATATTCATATAGTTTTAACACGAGAAGAGAAAATTATAACTCTTAGAAAAAGACTGCAAGTACGGAATAGGTAGGTCAATGACATTTATAAAACATGTTACCTTAAACAGCTATCCATTAATAAGCTTCTGAGAATATTGCTTGGCAGACACATTTATAATACGGGGGAGAGCCCGCTAAGGCTTTTATTTCAATTACCGTGAAGATTCTCCAGGGTGGCTCTGGGTGTCCAGGATGAAAGGCCATTGGAGTTAGTCAATACATTTTCTCCTACTAATTTTCTCTACTATTTTCTCTACTAATAAGATTGAAGTGCATTATTTAATTGTTTTACGTTTCAAGCTCTTAAAAAGGGTAAAGATGTTAGTCTTTACAATTAAGCAAAACCCAAGGGTACTGGAGGGTTCTCTCTGTAGAAATCTGTCTTGTCAAGAGTTATTGAACTGACGTCTAATATCTGTACTGACTTTTACCAGAACGCGGCTGGAATGATTGTTGCATGTTAACATCGAAAGTAAGCCACTCGGCAAAGCACCAGATGCAAATTTCCTCCATGATTCCAGCAGCACTGGCTTTCCAGGTGGTTTTAATATTCAAGAAGTCTAGCTCATTAATTTTGAAAAGGATACTGCCAAGTCTGCCCCCCTCCAAAAACCATGTTTCAGAAGAATTAACCTAAAGGAACAGAAGGTGAAAGGTCAATCATGAGATCAGATCACAGGAAGGAAGAACAGTTGTCCGCCCTACTGCTCTTTATGTTCAGATTTCCTCCGACATTACTGGAAAAAAAAAGGGTAGTTAACAGAGCATTTGCATTTCTTTATTTATGTATTTCTTTTGAGCTCTGCCAGATCACATAATCAAGACTTCTGTCCTAAACAAGTGAGGGTCAAAGCCAGCATTTATAGTAACAGAAAACAATCACTAACCTCTGCAATTTGTTACTGTTTGGTGATTATTAAGCGTGACTGTTAGAAAATCAGATTTCTTACACTGTGTTTGTCTGTCACTGCCCCGCTTCTCCTCTTCACATTACTTACATTTTTTTAGAGAAAAGGAAAGTTTGGTTTTATAAATATGTTGATGGAGGAAACTGCTCAAAGAAAATCTAAATCTTGGAAAAATACTCAGGATTTCTTTTTCCCAACTTCAGGGTTTAAACATCTTTTTCTCTTCTTAGAAAAATAATTTTTGAACGATTTAAAAATGTCCAAAATGGCTTATGACGTGTTTTGGTCCAGTTTCTTATTGTACTAGAATAATTTTCAATGTTCTTCCTGAGTTATACCATTAATCTTTATCTTTAAAACAGTAATAAGCTAGAAACCCTGTAAAGATAGAAGTAGTAACACACTTATATTGTAGCAAAACCATTTGTATCTTCTAAAATCAATCACTATGAAATCTTTATCCTGCCTTCAGGGAGCACAAGTTTAGGATTAGTATTCCTAAATTATTCTATTTAAAGTGAAGACAATGGGTGCCAGAGAATTGCCATCCAATGTCAATGAGACTGGTACACAATCCTATGCTTGGAGCTGGTAGAAAAGACAACCAGACTAACGAAAATAAAAATTCAGATGACTGAAAGCCATGATAAAGGAGACATATTCTTATCCTAAAATATGGGTTTTCTGATCATTCATTGTATTGTTAATGATTCAAACCATATATTTTGCCTCTGCCTTCCTGCATTTCTAAGACAATGCTGCTTTATTTTCAGAATGTTTACCATTTCTAACTTGATATTGTTTCCCAAAATTCCTATCAGGGCTCCATAGAGTTCTCTTTATGTATGTGAAGCACATTGCCATTAAATCAGTGTTGTCATCCTCCCAGGTACACTTCCTTGGCCAGGAGTTTTACGGGCCCTAGTAAACCATTGACAGACTTAGTAGTTGAGAGTCAATTTCATAGAGTTTCCTCAGACCCCTTTGAAAATGATAAGTAACAGCCGTAAGAGCATCAAGGACTCACTGCATGAAAAACAAGAGTAAAATACATAGTAAAAGACAAATGGCCAGTGCTGGTGGTTAAGTGGTTAAGATTTGATGTTCTCACCTCTGCAGCCTGGGTTCATTTCCTGGTCAGAGAACCACTCCACCCGTCTGTCGGTTGTCACACTGTGGTGGCAGTAATACTGTCAGTTGTCATGTTCTGTGATGCTGAAAGCTATGCCACTGGTATTTCAAATACCAGCAGGGTCATCCATGGTGGACAGGTTTCAGCGGAGCTTCCAAACTAAGGAGGAAGGACTAAGATGAGGAAAAAGGACCTGGCCACCCACTTGTGAAAAACTGGCCATGAAACAGCAGCAGAGTGTTCATTGTCTGAGATAGCACCAGAAGGTCAGAGCCTGGTGCAAAAAGACAGGGTTCTGCTCTGCTGTACACAGGGTTGCTAGGAGTTGGAATCCACTCCACAGCCCTGAAACAGACAAATATCTTTTTCAGGGAACGCAAAAAGATTCCAAGTGGTGGGCAAAAGGAAGACTTGAGTACACTGTCTGGAACCTCTACCAGAGCATCAACTTTGAATTCCAAAGGAGAGCAATTAACTGAGACAAATCAGCCATCAAGAGTGGGGGTGGGGTAGAGAAGGATTTGACTGAAGCTGCTGTGAAGTGTATCAGCAGAAGCAAGTGAAGCTGGATATCACACTGGCAATCATTTTACTTTCCTTTCCACCAGCTTTCAGCTCGCTGGCTCCCTTATCCACATCCCGCTCAACAATCACCCTGCACACTCTTCCCTAGATAATCAACGCTTACAACCTGGTGAATATCTGTCCGTAGCCATTCTCATGAAATCACCTGTAGATAGGTAGGCAGGCAGGTGGGTAGATGGGTAGAGGAAAGAAGGAAGGAAGGGAGGGAGGGAGGAAGGAAGGAAGACAGAAAAAGAAAAGAAGCTTTGATCATTGCTTCGGGCTCTGTTGTACACACTTCCACACCTGCACTTCTCCCTTAATAAGAGCTGTTAGAAACCCCTCAATGATATTGATCTAATTCATTCTTCTCCGTAGCTGCATAACATTTCATGTTGTTGATATATCACAATTCATCCAACCATTCTCTTGCCAGGGGGTCTTCTCTTTTTTTTGTTTGTTCATTTGCTACTACAAACAATTCATTCAGGCAGCAGGTCTCTATTAAATGCACTCTAGTGCCCATTCAACTCCAGGAATAGAGCACTGAACAAAACAAAGTCCCCACCCTCACAGAACATCCACTCTGGTGGAAGGGACAGGCCATAACATTATGTAACATAATGTTGTATTTTTACGAAGCTAAATAGGAGATAGAAAGTTAGAGGAATTACTTCTTACTTTAAAGAAGGTGGTCAGGGAAAACCTCTCTGAGGAGATATTTGATCAGAAACCTGAACGACTTGAGGAAGGAAGCCACGGGGAGTGTTAAGAGGCGAGCAATCCAGCCTGAAGGAATAGCAAGCACCAAGGATCTAAAGAGAGTGCGCGGGCTCAGTGATTGAGAACGAATGGTGACGCCATTGTGGCTGATGTGCAAGCAGCACGAGGAGAGGGGCTGGCAAAGGGGTCAACGGATATCCTGCCCAGAGCCAAGATGACCTAGGGCTTGGTAGGCACGTTAGAAAATGCCACAATAAATGTCCACAGATATTGCTAGATTGGTCTCCAAAAAGGCTATCACAATTCACATTTCTACAAGCAGTCTATGAGTGTACTTTTCCCTGACACCAGATGCTCTTAGTTTCTAATTTTTAATGATTTGATGGCTGTAAAGTGATATCTAATTGTTATGTTAAATTTTTGTTTTCCTGACTACGAGAGAGGTTGAGCATTTACTTACTTATGTTTATTTATTGAACAAAAACATAAATAGTGCTTAGTATGTGACATGTGCTGTTCTAAACACTTTACATGAATTCTCTCATTTAACAACCCAATGTGGTAGAAACCACTATTTCACAGACAAAGAAACTAAGGCAGACAGCTGTTAAGTAACTTGCCTAAGCTCACAGAACTAGTTGGCAGTGGTTTAGGAATTTAAATGTAGTCAAGAAGACTTCAGAGCCTATACAACTGTGTGTGAGCCATTTGAGTTCGCTATTCCGTAAAATCTACCCGTAATCTGAAAAATGTATTAGGAGAATAAAACATTTGTATATACAAGCTATACAAATGCAAAATATTCTTGTTAGCTTACCATGTCTGTCAAACCCAAAGAGAGGTCTGGATAGTAGATCCACCAGTGAGAAATAGGACAGGTTCACAGTGAAAAAAATCATCTTAAGTTGAGGAAAAACAAATGAAATTCTAGTGTAATATTAGGTCCAGTGACCTCTGGAATAATAGTTGCCAGAACCAGAACTGAAGACTTCAAATTGTCACAAATATAACACAAAGATATTGGACAGGATATGTTGCCAAAAGGCCCAAAGTGTATCAACATGAGATATAATTTTCTAGATCGAAAGGAAATGGCCTGTCAAGTATGCCAAAATGCTGACTTTTGGCTATAATTTCAATAAAATAATTTATATCAATAAAAATGTGTAAAAATCAAAGTTAAAAGGAACTTGTTTTAATCATCATTGTCCAATCTTTTCTCAAAACCTCTGGTTTCATGTCTTAATTGATATATCTTCCACTCTGTGAGGGAGGAAGAGGGGAAAGTGGGAACAGCCTGGAAAAGCAGCAAAGGCCCGAAGGTCAATGGGAGGCAAACCCTTGAAGAACAAGAACCACCAGAATCTATCAAGTCTATGTCGCTATCTCAGGAGAAAAAAAGGCTTAAGGAGCCCTTGGTAGTCTAATATTTACCTTGTAGGAAAAAGCTATTCCAAACATTGAAACTTGTAGCATTTTGAGATGATCCTGAAATACACATTTAAAATAGCCATGTACTCTATATTTGCCAAAAGGAGACTAAGAAAAATCTTAGACATGATATTGATTCCACCCCAAGTTTAAAACTCCTGATGGGAAAAAAAAAAAAAAGGATGTCTGCTGTGCAACAGTCCTAAATCTTTTTGGAATTATTAATTTAATTGTTTTAACCTGCATTTGGGGCTTAAAGATAGACTTCGAGAATGAAACAAAAAGAGGAAGGAGAGTCTTCTAAACACCAAGGAATCAATTAAACTTCAGTTATATGTTCCAGCCATCATTTGGCTTTTAAAATCCTGATAGCCTTCCTTCAGATAGTAAAGCATTTCCTCTTGTCTAGATGGCATAAGCTGCTTCCTTCTCAGAGCGGGAACCTGGGGACCCCGGCCCTGTCTCATTTCTCTCACACCATCTCTGATTCCACATACACCAGGCCTACACATCCCTTCCACACCCCAAACAGGGACCCCTGCAAGGTGGTGCTTCCTATCATTCTTGGGCCAATGCCTTCACCAAATTCTGTTTTGAAAAGCGTTTGTTCCTGTTTGCTTTTTTACTTACCTTCTGAAGTCTCATCTCCATGACATCTGACAGTGGCTTTGGGTGTAGGCTAACACAAAAAGAGAAAGCAGCAAGCAGTGGTTAGCGAGGTGAGTTTCTGTGGAGCAGACAGGTTGAGCAATCTAACGCAGAGCACACAAAGTTCAGGTCAGCCTCTGAATACTAAAACTGAGAAGTCAACGATAGTCATATCAGGCAGCTAAAGGTTTTCACTATATCCATACATGGAGTAGCAAAGCATTCTGACTGCAGGATTTTCTTTAACTACAGAGCTCTGCTTTTTAAAAATACTTCTTCCAACTTAAAAAAACTTTTACAACAGACTGTAGTTTTGAGAAAGGGGAGCCTTCTTCCTTTAAGATATAGGATCCAGGAACCATTATATGCACCCCTTACACTGCATCGCTATTGCATCTTAAAAGTACCTTCAGGAAGGGATCCATCTTATATTTCTTTGCATCCCTCACCATACTGGCACAATGTGTTCCTAGGAATTGAAGGTCTGCGTGCCTGTCATTTGCTTGTTGTTCAGCCATTCATCCACTTATTCACTCATCTAACTCATTAGACATCTACTGAGCTTCTCTTCTTCATGCCCTGAGGATATAACCACATATAAGGTATAACCCCTGCCATCAACAGATTCATAAAATCTAGTTGGAAAAAGAAAACTGAGCAAATAACTAAATACCACGTGAGAGTCAGGATAATAGGAGTTTATACAGAACACATTGGGCCCCAACTGGGGAAATGGGTACTCTAACTGGGGTCAAAGAATTGATCAAAGGAGATGTTTTAACTGTCATAAAGAGTATTGCATGGGCATTTTCCACGCAAGGAAATGCATGCCCAGCTGGGCGTCCAGTGTATGCAAAGACTCAGAGGCACAAAATAGTACAGCACGTTCTAGGAATCATAGCCAGTTCTATACTGGTGGAGGGTCAAGGACCCTGACAAGGGATGAGATTGAATTATTAACAAGATGATTTTTAATGTCAGGAGGCATTTTTCTCACAAAACAAAAATAAATGGCAAGCATATCCATGTAGTACTTCTTAAGAAATATTTTAAAGATTGATCACTTTAAAAAAATGTTAATGAAATGTACTTGAGGTGCTTTCAGCGTAGCCCATGCCAGAAAAACATATAGATATTAACAGATTTTCACAACGGTAAATGTACTAAGTGCTAACACATGAAGCAGAAATAGAGGATAAAATACTAAGCCCTTTTGAAGAAACTGTATCCACTTTATTTTCATTTCTTATAATGACTTGGATCTAATAGAAAATTACAGCATCTATAACAGTGTCTAGCACATAGTAGGCACTCAATAAATAGGTGTTGCAGGGAGCACCTCATGAAGCTGCATTTGGCAAATAAAGAAATGTTTTGGGTACTGACCCTGGCTCCCTGGCTTGCACCTGCTACTGCTCCTTTGATAACTATAGTCTTTTCCCCTTGGGATCCCGAGAGTTGCATTCACTAGGTCTCTTTTTGGTCCCTCCTCCTAACTAACCTTTTATCTATCCCACACAGAGCTGGAGATACTCAAAAATGTTGTCTCTGGGTGTTCTGGGCCCGTTTGAAGGATATAGTCATCAGGCCATTGGCTTTAGACCTGCAAACCAAAGGAGCTGAGTTGCAGTTGCCACCGTCAGCTCAGCGGCAATTCAAAATGTGCAAATCTAAAAGGGGAAAGCAAGAGCTCCATGGGCTGCCACAATAAAAGAAACAGAGAACCATTTCCTCTGCACTCTGCTTTCTACTGTTTGGGTGCAGGGGGTAGGGTGCTGATGACAGGGAAGGAAGTGCAGGAGAGAGAAGAGAGAAAGCAGTTAATGAACAGGGATGCTTAACAGAAGGGAGTCTACGGTAGTGACACAAAATTTCAGAGCCAGTCTCACACGCCATTTCAAGCTACAGAAGCCCCTCTCGACTCACTCTGCCTCTCCTTAGCTCACCACTTCTCTGAGGGCTGCCCATCACTCCTACAGCCTTCTGGCCCTCTTTAGAACCCCTTTCTTGGTAATCCTTTAACTTCTTTGTTCTGTAACTATCCCACTACTCTCTTTTCATCAAATGGGTCAAAGCATCTTGAAGCTTTGAGCTGGATGAGACTTTAGAGACCATCAAACTTAATCCCTTCATTTCATATTGGAAGACACATTATACAAGAAAATTATCTTCTCATCCAAAACCATAGTGCTGATGTGTAGCAGAGATGAAGTTCTGTCTCCTGCCAGCCTCCACCTCCCCCACACCAAGTCCAGGGCCGTCCACCACACCACGTTATCACTGCCCCTACTCAGCTTGTCAGTGGGTGATTATGGCTTAACACAAGGATCACGCATTAAACCAGGACTCTTTCCTCTCTTTCATTAACACTTTCCAATAAATCACCAATTGGTATTGAGTCCTTTTTTCCCAGTACTCTGTGCTTTTGTTCCATTTTCATCCACTCAAACAAGTACTTTAAGTGCCAGCCTCAGTTGTCCTGCCGTTCCATGAATCGATCTATATCAGTTACACCACAGTTCCCCTTTCTTCTTCTGAACTCATGGCACCTCTCGTCTGACCTATTTATTTTGCAAGCAAGTACTAACTTTCTTGATTAAGCTCTTGAATTGCTATTTGACTTCTTTGCGTGTATCTTTTCTTCCTGCCCAGGAGATAATCTTTCTGAGTGTAGAAACCACATCGTACTTGTTTCTGTATTTACTCATCAACTATGATTACACTGGGCACAGGATAGAAATTTGAGAAATATTTGCACAATGAATAGACCCTGGTAACAGAATGGGTGCTTTAATGAAAAGAAGGTTGTAGTGGAAGATAAACATCTCTTGCATGGGTCCTTCGAATGCCCTTTGGCCTTAACCTGTGTTTGTGAATTAGATGAGAGAGAAAGAGTTGTCATTCAGCTTCTTCAGCTTAGGAGGACGTGCCTAACTTGCTTATCTCTAAAGTTCTATCCAACTCTTAAACTCTAAGTGCTACAATCCACACTGACAGTAGGAATTTGGAATGCTTAGGTTTACAAAGTTCTTCAAAGTGTTTTCCTAGAATCGCATTGCAAATCTAAGCAAACAACTTCACCCATCAACCCTTCCTTGAACTTCTGTCTTAGTCGTGAGAAATATGGGAGGATGTGACCTAAACTATAGGTTTTTTGGTTGATTTGTTTTATGTCAAGACTGGAGGTCCAAATGCAAGTATGTTTCCGGAAATTTGGAACTCAGAATGTTTCTCCCTCATTAATAATATAATACAGGGAAAGTAGAGCCTAAAATGTAATTGGTTCTCTAGTTGAGATACATTATAGGTAAAATCAATTTCACTAGTCAGACTGAGGACATACCTACTGCCATTTTAGTTTTATATGTGTAAATTTGCATATAAAATTCCAGAATACTGAACTACAAATAAACACTTGGTGCAAAATCTGTTCACACATTAAGGACTATTTGCAGCTACATTTTATTCAGTAAAATCAATGTTCTTGAACTTATTTTTCTAAATAAAATGTGGTTATCCATTTGAATGTATCTATAGTTTTTCCTTGATTCCCACAAGAAGGGACAGAGCTTAACATCTAACCAGTTTGCAATTTTTTTGCAAAATCTATTTCCTTAGGAAGAAATCTACGACTATGTGGCACTTAATACATGTTACTGCTCAGGACAAATTTCACTTCTATACGTGAAAATTTTAAACCTTAAACTGGTCTTTATAATTTAAGCTTCAGTTATTTATATTCATTTTGAATTGAAGTAAAACTCAGTTCTGTTCAATTTAAATTAAATTACTTCAACTGGAAACAAATAACAATATTTTTAAAATCGTTTTATATCTTAAATATAAATAGCGTCTTATCTGAAAAGATGGCTGGTATACATTCTACATACCTCTCTATATCAAAGTACAACAATAAAGGTTTTATTTTAATTCAACAAAGTATTAAGCATCCATTACCTGTAGGAACATGTACCACTCTAATGTCAGAGTCAGCTGACTTTGAGAAAGAGAGTTTCTCTGCTGAGTCGAGCGTCATCACTTACTAAGGTATCTCTGATGTCTTTATCCACATTACTCAGGTGGAATCTCAGCAAAATTGGACTCAACTCTTGAGTGCAAAATTTCCAGGAAGCACTATAGTGCAGCATTGCATAGAAGAAAGAGCTCAGTCTAGAGTGAGACAGGCATCGAGCTGAATTCTACGTCTGTCTCCTATTAGCTGTGTGATTTCAAACAAGTTAATTAACCTCTCTAAGTTGCAATGTCTTCATCTGTAAAAGAATGCCTACCTCTGGGACCCATATTCGGCCAGCACACAGAGGTATTGCCATCGTGGTAAATAAACAGTTGAAGCACTTCCATACGTTGGTAAATAGCTGCTGCACAAATCCCACCAAGTCCCACAACCCACTCTACACCAGGATCCTCTGGGCCTCCCTCAAATCCAGGAACCAAAGGGTCAGCGCCTCCCCAGGCAGGGTGGTGTCTGGGATTTTACTCCAGCACTGCCGTTCTGATTGGTCAGACCCTCACTCTACTGGGTGTTAAACATAAAATAATAAACATAAAACACCTCGTGCAGGTACCCTTAGGATTTAGTGAGATGGCAGTGCCAAGCATTTAGCAAGGATTTGTGTTCTGTGTCGTCCACTGTCTTGTCAAGTCTCCATCTCACAATGCTCTGCTGTGGCTCACCTAGAAAATCTCACTTCATAACATCACAGAAGAATTTACCCCAAAATTATTTCTCCCTTTCTTTGACTGCTGGCAGTTCTGACTCCATGTCTTTATATAAATGCATTTATCAATCTTAAAATGCAGGAAAAACAAATGATTTCTAAACGACATCGAACTGGGTTAGTGGACTGACTTCCAATGTGAGAATAACTTATTTTTGACTTTCATGCCACTTCATTAAATCAATGAAAGTCTGTACGTTGTTTCTATGTTTGTATGGTTGGTTTGACATTGTGTAATCATAAACACAGACAAAATTAAGGAGAGGAAAAGTTTTGTGATTTGGTTTAGCTGGGAAATATGAATCCAAATAATTGTAATTTCTTTGTTTTGGGCAATGAAAGGTTCACTTCTCAAAAGAAATCATAAAATAAATTCCTTTCCTTCAACTTTATGGTTAAAGAAAATGGCTAATTCAGAAAACCCAAAATCTAAGAACCATATAAATCTTTGACTTTGAAAAGAACAAGTATAGAAGTAAGTAAATGGATGCATTGCAAAAACTATTTCTCTCCCTGGTTTGCTGCTAGTCCCTTTTAGTGGGGAGTGATAATGTGAGTGTACATCCCTATGCATTTCTACTCAAAATGGACCTGTGTGCATTTGATTAGAAGCATTTCTGCTCCTCTCTAGTCCTGTTGGCCTGATAAGGCGTAATTAGCATAGAATATTAGGTAGGACAGAGAGCAGATAGCTTGCCAATCAGATTTACTATTGAAACAGTGGGTGTTGCCACTTCTAGCCATTTCTGACAGTACTGTCAGGAATTAAATCACGACATTAGCTGAGCACTATTTGGCTGTGGAAACCCAGTAGGTCATCAGTTTATGCCCCCACCCTCCAGACAAGTGGCAGGTGGAGCGGCACTAGCCCCTGCTAATGCCATGAGCTGGAGGCTCTAGCCAGTAGACGAGAGTTTATGGGGTTTTGTTTTTTTTAATTCATCAGGCCATATGTTGCCAGGCTCTCATGCAAATAGACAAAATTACAAATAATAAAAAAGAACCAACTGTTTTAGCGGTCGGCTGTTTTCTGTCACCATTGCCATCTATGCGAGAGGCCAGTTAATGAAAGAGGAGTCTTGGACTCCCAGTGACATCAACCTAGAGGGATGGATACTTCACAGTCCAAGCTTCATTCAAACCATGTTAAACCTCTGCCCTAGGGTAACTCTGTGCCAGTGTCTATTTGGCTGAAGAGCGGGGGAGCCTGGCCTTCCAGCTGGCCTGGAGATTGGGCAAGCGCCTCTAATGCTCCCTGCAGCTGAGGCTCATTGTCCACTGATGTGAGAAGAGAGAAAAGGTTAAGTTTCATTTAGGTTGGGTTAAGTTGGGGCTCATGGGTTTATCAGATTCAGACACACTTAGAATAAGCAGCTTTAGAAACAAAGATTACTCAATGCAATTTTCTGTTTTAAAATTACAAGAAAATTAGCATTTGTAGGCTGTTTGGAAATCTCTAACTGTTTAGTATCAAAGACTGTAAGGAAATCTCTCCAAGCAGATTCTAAACTCTTCCCCTGAAATACTTGCATTTAAAATTAAAATGTTGCTCAACTTTTGTATAATTTCTGCTATTTCTGTATTCATAATTATTACCAAGTTTCCAGTCCGTACAAATGGAGAATTTCACACCCTTGATGGCATTCACACATTTATTTCCTATTTTAAGGCAGTAACCCCCAACCAAAAAATGAAGTAGACTGACTCTGAATTCCTATCTATGTGTTTGTTGAAAATGATTCCATTTTAGAAATGTCGTGCTAACGTTCATTTACACCTCTATCAGGTCACTTTGAAGCCATAATTTGCACCTTTAAGACAATTCAAAACCAGTTGTACTCAATTAATATGCAATGTGTTGCACTTCAAGAATTGTCAAAATAAAAGTATCATGGAACTATATATACATGCATGTGTGATACTGAGAGAAGGTAGTAACGAGAGGCTCTTGTTCAACTCTTGCTACATAGCAAAGATATACCGAACAGTGCTTCTGCCCAGAGTGGCCAAGGCACAATGAATGTCTTGTAGGCTAGCAAATACAAATTATTTTCCTTCCTGTTTTTCCCATCATGTCACTCAAACCTGTGTTCCTTAGTGTGTCCCTGGGTTTGCTTCTACCTCCCGGCTAATTTGTAATCTAAAGTGTGCTTATGAAACACACATGGGCTCAACTGTACTGTCAGGAATGGTTCCCAGATGCACTGGGGGGGGGCAGGGGGGAGGGGGAATCATAACAGAAGCTGCAAAGGTTTGTCTCCAACAAACTGCCTTAAATATACTCTACCAAATTGACAGCTTTTCAAGAAAAAATTTTTTTTGAAGAAAAATTTTGAAGAAAAATTGTTAGTTCATAGATGAAATTAATGTTGTTAAAAAAACTATTTCATGTTGTACATAAACAACAAGGACAATGAAAGATAATGCCCCCTTTAATTGTTTCAAAAGAGAGTGATTACAGAGTCCTATAACAGGGAATAACGACTCTATTGTCACTGATATTCATGATCTTGTATTCCAAATCAATTTGAATTTCTTTTTCTAATTTGAAAGGATTTACTTCACCAGAGGCAAGGTTCATGGTGCAATGTCTTACAAAGAAAGGTTGACCTTTCCAACAAATTTAAAGCTGAGAAAATAGCACCCAGATTGACCTTAACTTGAATGGATGTTAAAGCAAAGAGTAAATTAGCCAGTTCATAAAGGATAAATGACAAGATTTCCAAACGTTTTCATTTTACGGGAAACTACACAAGTGAGATGCTGAAGAACAGGTGATGTTCTCATATCTCGGTAGGAAATTTCAAGATGGACTACTTTTCACAATGAATTTTAAACTTTACAATTCACATTTAATGGTGATAACAAAAATCCTCTCACATAAAAATGCCTGCTCCTAGTAGGCAAATTTATTTACATGATGCAAAAACGTACCTAGACATTACCACGTCCTCAAGTATGACAGCTAATCATAAATTTTAGGAAAAAGTGGCTAACCAAATCTAGTTCTTAAAAAACCAAGCACATAAACAACTTACTGGTGAATATCCCATTCTTGATTAGCTAAAGTAATAAAGGCATAAATAAATAAAATATAGCTGGTTCTCACAGATAGGAAGCAGAAAGTTTAATCACATCCTCTAGTGATTCTTTTACACGAATGGTCGATTCAACCACAACTCTATCCCACTGACCTCTGAGTGAAGATATTTTAAAGAATAAAGAGGCTATACTCTGGGTACAGAGCTGAATTCATGCATTCATTTATTCATTCATTCAACAAATATTTACTGGACACCCCATTATGGGCCAGGCACTCAGTTTTCTAGGCACTGGGCATCCATCTGTGATCAAGATAGTCTCCAGCCTCATAGAAAGGCAAATCCTAACCAAGAAAATAAACAAGATAATTAGAGGCTGTTGTAAGAGCTATAAAGAAAATGAATAGGTAATATAATTGAGAATAAATGGAGGAGAAGAGCCATTTCAGATTGCTGAAGATGATTCTTTTCCTGGTGTGAAAAGTATAATATCATTTACTTATGACATACTCAAAGACACACAAAATCAGAGAGCCAAGTCTTTCAGAGCTAAAAAGGGACTCAAGAGATCACTCAAGGTTACTGTCTCATTTTATACAATAAAACCAAAGTTCAGGTGGGTTAAGTGGCTTACTCAATGCTCCATAGCTTTAGCTGAACAATTAGCTTTCGTTGTTAAAGAGTAGAGGGACAAGGTTTGTTGGTGTATATTAGTTTATTAATTATTACATGTTGGTGAGAGATACATCTAAATGGCATAACTAAATCTGGTTATCAACCTAGCTACAATGGGATGAAACCAAAGAAATAATGATCTTCATCTAAGACTGTTTCACAACTCATATGGCATGTGGACCTGAATATTTGACATAAAGTTTCCACTTTCATTCCTTCATAATAACAGTTTTTCTTTGCAGAATTATCTAAGAAGACTATATTCCTTGGATACTAGATACATAAGCAGATGCACAGAAAACCTTAGCAACAAAATGACCTCCTGAACTTTGTAAGAAAGATCTTTATAATATTAAAAATCTATAGGGTTAGATCAGATCTTAAAGCGTATTGAAGAATGATAGAAGGATAATACCATACACTTATACAGTATTTTATCATTATTTTTGTAATCTAATTTGATCCTCAAACAAATAAGAATGGCCCAAACAGAACATATATTATTATAATCCTTTTAGAGGGGATAAACTGAGATTCAGAGAGGATAAGTGACTTGCCTAAGGTTACACAGCTAGCAAGTATCCAAGAGAACTGGAACCTAGGCTGCTCATCCGAACCTTCCAGTGTTTTTACTGGAACACTTACCCCCACACAAATATGTATTACAGAGTCACTGGGTACTTGGCACAGTGCCAAGATCCAGGGCAGAAAAAGAGACATGGTCTTTGCCCTTCAGCAACGCAGAGTGTAAATGTACATACACAGACACACACACACACACTGAAGTGGATCAGATTGCTTGAAGAATAAAAGAAGCAATAACCCTCATCAGCCAGGGCTTTCTATAGTGTCTCACTCGTAAACATTTCCCTCTTAACATGTCCCATTAGTAAATTCTTAGGCATGAAGGTATGACTAGTTCCCAGGTTGGAGCACTATCTGGCTAGCTTATCTTCTTGCTCTCTAAGTGCCGTATTAAAGAATACACCAAAGAAGCACATGTGAGCAATTGTAACAGACCAATTTGCTTCCACCATTAACCTAAATGTAGTATATTTAAACTATAATGGATAAACAGAGGCAGCATGAGCTAGGGAAGTGCCCCAGGCATCAAAATTGTTTCATTAACTAGGAAATTTGTCCCACTAGGCTAAAGAAATCCACTACAGAAAGATCGATTATTCCATCATCTTGCGACCGATACTGCTATTATGTGAGCCCAGCTCGGTACAACATCCCTAACTGCAGATGAGCCAGCCGTTGGGATTGCCAATTGCTCGCTCAGAGACTTTGCATGTAAAGCTCTAAAATGGCCCATTACATCAGGTGGTTCAGAGGCATTTCATGATCCTGACTTCTAGAACAAGCATAGATAATTAATAAGGCTGACAGGGCCCATTATTTTTACACTCAAGTGCATCACATTAAATTAACAGACAGAGGCCACATGATGTGTGACATTTTTTTCTACTGATCATCATTTATGTGGTGCCACTTTTGCTACCGCCTTTTTCCCTGTCATGGGCTGAACTCCAATAGCCAGTCACTGTGTTGCAATTCTATCAGCACTCAGTTTTTTGTTTTGTTTTATTTTGATTTTCCTTAACTGGGAAAGCTATTTTGAGTCATTCTCACTGGTGGGACTCTGACATGGTGGGAAAGAAGTTTGAGATAAAATAAAACATTATCATAAAGAGAGACAAAATATAGAGCTGACAATGTCTGAGTCAAAGGATGCCCAAAGGAGATAGGAAGAAAATATGACCTTAGAGTGTCTGTTAGAAAATAACGTTCTACTTTACCCTCATATTTTCAGAAATGCTATTTGTTGATCCTAATGAATTATAAAATGCAGCTATCTTTTGAGGAATTAAAGAAAATATTCTTACTCGCTCTGTACTTTCCAATTATATGATGTATTTTCCAATTATACGATGTTATTTTGTAAATTCTCACTTTTATACACTAAAAAAAAATCAAGCTTAGAACTTCTATTATCAGTAACGACAGAAATAGTGCACTTATGTATTTATTGTGGCTTCCACTATAGAAATAGTTATTGAAAAGTGATTGCCAAAGTTAAGTAATTCAAAAACGTTAAATCTGATTACAAAACAAAGAAACCTATTTGGGACAAACCCACTGAAACATATATATTCAAATGTTTGCTGCCATCACAATCTCTTTGGAAGGATTTGTAAAGCCAATGCTTTTGCCATTTGGAACTAAAGAATTGTCAAGAGTTATGTATAAAATTGTTCTTACTTCATAGTTGCATGGTCTTTCTTCCTTCTTTCTTTCCTTCTTTCCATCCATCCTTCCTTCCATCCTTCTTTTGACCTAAGACAGTTTACTAGAAATTGGCGACCTGACTAGTTTATCATATACGGCTCCAGATGAACTTCATAAGTAAAATATCAAATCTACCCTTAAATCTTGAGATCTACCACCAGTGAAATATTCACCTGCCACATACCTCATCTTTGTACTGTAACATCTTTGCCTATGGAACTCAAAGTCATGAGAAGCATTATCCTTTAAATACTGTACATTTACTAATGCTCAATACAGCTACTCATTCATTTAATGAGGAAACATTTCCAGGGCTGTGTAGAAAGCTTTCACCCTAAAACAGGGTCTACGTATAAGTTACAATAAAATAATTTCACTTTGAAAATACCATTCCAAATTATTAGATCAATTAATCTTCTCAGTCTATGACAAAAATTTCACCTATGGACCCTACCTTCAGCTAGAAAACTCTTCTTCCAAATCCCTACATAGCCACACTTAGTTTTCCAGCTTCTTATACTTATTGGTTAAGAAAATAAAATCCTGGATTTATCCATCAAGTTGTCTTGAGACATTCTATTTGGGGAAAAGAGTAAATTCTCACCATTGTTGCTGATATATATGAACCCTCAGCACTGGAGATTTTCAGATGGTGTTCTCTGAGCTTTGTAAGGCAAACTTTGTCTGGGACACTGCTCTAGGCTCTATGTCTCACTGATTAAGTCTGTCATTTATTGGAGACCTGCAGGCTTCTCCCTGTCAGCTCAGGTTTGTGTGCAGACAAGTCATGTGTGTAAAGCACACTGAATGCCACACTAACAGATGCCCATAAAACATGAGATATGGATGTCATTTTTAAAGTATTTCAGGAACAAAATGATTTGCTGAGGTAGGCTTAAGGGCCTAATGAGCAAATGTAAATTTTTATGATGATCACAAGGTTGGTTGGGTCACACGGAATTGGCCCCCAAATTCTTTCAAATCTGAGAATGGAAATATCCTTGTTTTGGGGACAGATCTCACAGAGGACAGAAACCACTTGACATAGTGTGATTCAAAAAGATGTATTTGAGAAGGCCCCGGGTCCCTCAATATTACTCTTATTGACTTTCGTCATAATGATGTCTTCATTTCTTTGTATGTTAAAGATTGCAAAAGCTGAGAGGAGGGTAACAGAAAGGATGATTGAAGGAGGTAAAGGCACCAGAGATAAAATTCACTTTCTCACAATCCTGTATAGGACCTTTGTTTGATTATAAAGATGTAACTCTATGTAGATAAAGATGCAAACAGCTTTTTCTCCCTAAATAACATTTCCCATTAATTTTGAAGACTGCTAATCCAGATTACCCAATAACTCCTTTTCTCTCATGTGTAAGGTCTAACAAGTTAGACGTGTTTTACAAAAATTGATGTGTGTAAAACACTCTACCTTGATTTGTACCTATTTGTTGACTTTCACTATAACTTTAGAACTCAAAAAATATCAGCCCTAAAAATTAATCTAAAAATGACCTTCGAGAACATTAATGGTTACCTCAACATGCTCTGGGTAAGAAAGTCCAATCCCCAGCCACTGCGTCACCATTGGCAACCCATCCCTACTTATAGAGTCCAGAATCTAAACCATTCTCTTTCCTCCCAACTTTGAGTTTCATATTATCACACTTTTTTTTTTTTTTGAGGAAGGTTAGCCCTGAGCTAACTACTGCCAATCCTCCTCTTTTTGCTGAGGAAGACTGGCTCTGAGCTAACATCCATGCCCATTTTCCTCTGCTTTATATGTGGGACGCCTACCACAGCATGGCTTTTTGCCAAGTGGTGCCATGTCCGCACCCGGGATCCGAACCGGTGAACCCGGGCCAACGAGAAGCGGAACATGCGCACTTAACCGCTGCACCACCGGGCTGTCCCCACATTATCACACTTTATCAATCATTACTCCTCTCTGTGGATCATCAACCAATTACCGGTTCATTTCCCATCATTTCTTGAAGAAGCATTTCCAACTAGCTTCCAAAACTTTACACCTTGAACCATATTTCAGATTATATCTAATCCCTGCTGCTATAGACTGAATGCTTGTGTCCTCTCAAAATTCACATGTTGAAACCTAACCACCAATGGGATGGTATTAGGAGGTGGGGCCTTTGGGAGGAGATTAGGTCATGAGAGCAGAGCCCTCACAAATGAGATTAGTGACCTTATAAGAGAGATCCCAGAGAGTTGCATTGCTCCATCTGCCATATGAGGTTACAGGAAGAAGATGGGTCTATGAACCAGGACGCAGGGCTGCAACAGACATCGAATCTAGTGCTGCCTTGATCTTGGACTTCCCAGGCCCCAGAACTGTGTGAAACAGATTTCTGTTGTTTATAAGCCACTAAATCTTTGATATTCTGTTACAGCAGCCCAAACAGACTAAGATAAGCCCTTTAACCTGCCTAAACTTGACTTCCTTCCTCTTTTAATAAAACTTGGTGACTCTTACTTATTTCAGCTCCTCTAAAAAGCATTTCATAATCCTTCTAGCCCAGTGCTTTTCAGACTTTAAGTCACTTGGCATCTTGTTAAAATGCAGATTCTGATTCAATAGCTCTGGATGGGGCCTGAGATTATGCATTTCTAATAAGCTCCTGGGTGATGTTGATGCTGCTGGCCCTCAAGTACACTTGGAGTAACAAGGTTCTAGCCTACAATGTATCTACTTCCTCTAAATTCACATAGGGCAGGCAGGCACCACGCATGATTTATTCATCCTTACACCTCTAGTGAATCACAGAGTACTTGACACATCATAACACTCAATAAATATTTGTTGAGTAAATGATTGACTGAATGAATAAATGTGTAAGATTTACTCTGGCACTTAGAAAATTCTTCTTAAAATAGAGTATCTTTATATGCACTTTTTCTTTGCTGAAATTTAGTTGAGGGCAGGTATCATATTGTACTTCTTTATATCTTTATAGGGCTGTATATGCCCTTTGTGTCCACAGAAAATAGGCACTCAATATAAATATTGATTAAAGCAGTCAGTTGATAAGAGGATTGATTGAATAAGTAATTGGCAAAGGAGGGGCATCAGCTGTAGTCTGCACATGAGACACCTAGAATGCAAGGGTCATTTGATAAGCCAGCCATACTTACACATAGAAAGCTTCAAGTCCAGCAAAGGGCAGAGCAAGGGGGCAGAAATATTAAAACGAGTAACCAGGAAAAAAGGTCCTTTGTGGACACAGACACACTCTAATGAGAAAAGTGCTTCAGCTAGTTAAAATGCCAAGCCAGTGGTTGATATGCTTGGGAATAAAACCAAGCGTTATTACATGAGTAGGCAGATGGTGCATTTTTTTCCTTAGTTCAAAGCTTCACTTTTGTAAATAACAATGGAAATTGAACAACTGGCACGTACCAAGCTTTGCAGACTGGGTTAAGGGTTTTCAGAAATGAATTTCCTCAACAATTTCTGCCTTTGGAGTATTTAAATGTATACTGACTCACAGTATTATTTATTCAATATTTCACATCTGTATATTATCTACTCAATCAAGCTGCAGCCACCCAGGCATAGGGACCTTATCCACGCATGTGGTGGGCACACAGTGACACATGTTGAATACATAAAATATTTAGAAGAACTTGGATGGCACATCACTCTGATTCCAGATATGAATCTGGTATTAAGCAGAGAAGAGCAAGGAAGGGGGTCAAGAAGTGGAATTGGAAGCATGTAACTTCAGTGGATTCCCAGACTGGAGAAGAACTTCACATGCATTGGATGTGAATTTCTTTCTTTCTTTTTCTTTTTTATAATTACATCCCCAGAAGATGAACTAGCCTAGAATTCTGCCAGTGATTGGTTCTTAAAAAATATCATGTCATGTAAATAGATGAAAACTGCAGTGTCTTGAAGCTTTCAGAATCACTTCCCCAAACATTGACTCTGCCGCCAGATTACAAGCAAGCCAGATACAAGTAGTTTATCAGTCGGAACAACGTGCTATTATTTTCTGACTATATCATATTTGTCAGAAAAGTAATTAAGGAGTTGATTCTTAGAAATATAGGGTATATATATATATATATATATACACATATATATGTATAGGCTCAGATAACTAAACTATGTGGTTTAAAAGATACCTACAATGATTAGGATTCATATTTTAATCTATTAACTACCTATTCTGTAATTACTTAGACAATTATGCTTTGATTCTGCTTAAAAAGGATTCTGCAAGAACACAGGGGCTTCTCATAGTGTATTTAAAATAGAATGGAATTAGCAATCTGTAACTTAAAATTATACATAACGTTTAGCTTCATTTCAAATTAGAGCACCAGAAGAAGAAGATTTCCATGGCATTTTCATTATGCAGAGAGGTAAACAACAAATAAATAAGCCATGTATGAATATGAAATTAACAGCATGATAATTGCTTTATTCCTAGAGTGTGTATGACATTAAATCCTCAAATAAACACTTAGTTAACCTCATTCTCACATACGCCTATTGCTTTTATCAAAAGCAGCATACCTGGAACGCTCAAACTAAGACAGCTTCCCCAATGAGGTACGAAGTCCGCAGAAACCATGGCCATCCCCTGGAAATTTCAGCGATTCCCCTGTAAGCTCTAGTCTTGGAGGTATACTCAGGGGTCAGTGGAAGTGAGAGAAAATTTAGAAGTCAAAAAAATGCATTTCATAGATCATTATTATTTTGCTTATGATATTATAGTTAACTCCTCTGCTAGTTCTCTAAAATGCCTCATCCAGATGACCAGCACAGTCATTCCAGGAAAGTGCTACCACCCTGCTGAGACCAGGCCCAAGCTCTCTTGCTCTTGCACAGTCCCCTGCTGACTTGCACAGACCCCTGCTGACTTGTTTTACAACATTTATGCAGGAAACTGTTCAATCTTATTTCTGATGAATTTTTCCTTCTCTGCAATAAGCAGAAATTCTTTTTTGTAGTTTTCTTATGGCTCTTAACAACAGCTGAAGTCTATCTCACGCTCTGGGCCTAGCTTTGCCCTAAATTTAACCCCAAGTAATGGTTTCTCCCTCTTACTCAGAGCCTGAAACTGACTCATTTATAAAGAGCCTTCTGGCGCTACTGGAGTTTTCCCGGAAGCAAGGGTTAAAGGGTCAGTAATGTTACCTCTCCCTTTATGAGTATGATAACCGATAGAGTTCAAAGTTATTTGACCAACGGGATAACAACATCTCGTCATTTTCCACAATGTACTCAAAGGTAAGTTTCAGAAAAGTAGAGTGGCTTGCGTACATGTGACACTGTCTTTCCTAGCAGGAAGTATCAACCACTTCTTTGGAAGCCAGCGACTAAGAAATAAAATAAAAAGAAAGGAAAAAAACAATTATGAGCTCCAAAGGAAAGAAAATCTCGTTGTCCCAAATAGGCCTCTGTAAAAGTTATTAAGTTCTATTGTTCCAGTGATGAAATGAGTATGTCTTTGTTGATCTGAACTTAAATCTGACACAATGGGTAAACTGAAGCCTGAGGCTTTTATGCCGTTATCAGAGCCTCTGTCAGTGAGGGCTTTAACCTAATTACATTTGATGCAGCAAATCAACAAAACCACTGCTGGTTATGACCTCTGCCAAGAGCACTAGCGAGCTAGACAAATGGAGCTTAAGATGCTATTAGTTGTTCTGTTGCAAAGTTCCAGATACAACCCGACAGGAGGCTGTTGCATGACTTGGGCATGCATCCTCCAGATGGCATTCTGCATTGGCTTGTGGCAAAGCTCACAGGGATACTGGCACATTTTCTCTGTCAAAATGAAAGTTTTCCAATTACAAGGAGATAATGTGAGGAGATGCAAACTTAATCTCTTGAACAAAAGGTTGCAAGCTGTGTAATAGCCATTTCAGGGGAGAGATTTCACTACCGTTCAATTGATTTAAACATTGCAGATCACAAAAAGGGCTATCTTTTCTAATAAAGCCAAGGAATCGGCTGCAGTTGATTCTATTTCCTCGAACAGTGTTGTGATGGTTGCATCATCTAAGGGAGGCTTCTTTCAAATGAGTGCTCTTCCAATGAATTAAACCCTACGATTATTTAATTTTTTTCTAATGTGTGAACGGATACAAAGAAACCATTTTTCCTTTTAAACACCAAATACTTTAAATGAAGGCTTCAAGTACGATGTTATAACAGACCACTATTGGATACCAGATCATAGAATTTCATTAGGAAGGTTATACATGTGAAACAGCAAGAAAGTACTATTATCGTCAAAATCTGTGAGACAATTAGCTGAAATGTTTTCTTCTTCATTTTCTAACCCGGTAAGCACTAGTAAAAGCAATATATAGAACTATTAATAGCTATGGAAATGAGGTGATATGCCTCAACACTTGTCCAAAAATAACTGACCTATGAAAGCAGGTCATGGGTCTGCTCCCTGGCTGACTGGTTAAGTTTGTGGGCTCTGCTTGGGTGGCCCAGGGTTTTGCCAGTTCAGATCCTGGGTGCAGACATGGCACTGCTCATCAGGCCATGCTGAGGCGGCGTCCCCCATGCCACAACTAGAAGGACCCACAACTAAAATATACAACTATGTACTGGGGGGATTTGGGGAAAAAAAAGCAATTTAAAAAAAAAAAGATTGGCAACAGTTGTTAGCTCAGGTGCCAATCTTTAAAAAAAAGAAAAAAGCAGGTCAGCAGGTACTTTGTTGTAAGGTTACTTCTCAGGAAGATGTGGATTTGCTACTTGACATGAACATGCTGTGACAAAGCAGGAGGCTATTGTATATCCATGTCCTTGAATCCAACAGGGACACTACATAAGATGAGAGCGTATGTGTGTTTGTGTGTGTGTGTGTACGTGTGCATGCGTGCGTGGAAGCGCATGTGCTGGATTCCAGTAGAATGTTTCACAGGGTAACAGTAACCTGCGTAACCACACTCCTATACTGAACACGTTATACAGAATTGCAGCAGAGAGGAGACGCAAGCGATCTTACAATTCTAATACAAGCAAAGATCCTTCCATTTTTATGC
This sequence comes from Equus quagga, assembly GCF_021613505.1. Taxonomy (NCBI): domain Eukaryota; kingdom Metazoa; phylum Chordata; class Mammalia; order Perissodactyla; family Equidae; genus Equus; species Equus quagga. The sequence continues at coordinate 119,295,177 of NC_060270.1, read as the reverse complement.
TGGATTCGTTTTTGTGTGTGTGATTTAAGGAGAATTAACCAATCCAAAATTTCCAAGCACAAATTCAGAATATTAAAAGGGACAAGGTAGATTTCCAAAAATTAACGAAGCTAACCTACACATGGAAAATGCTTTTGCATCAAATTTCAGAATCATTTAAAATACAAATTTTGCTCATTTAGCTGAAGATCAGTGTTGCAAGGTTGTACAAAACAGCGAATTGCAGTCGACAGGGTAAAACCATAGTAAGCAGATGCCTTTTGTCGTCTCCACAGGAAGTAGCTAGGAAACTGTCGTTTCTTTACTGAAAATTCAGTCAGCTAAATAAAGCAGGATTATAAATTCTAAGTAGTCTCAACTGTAACATTGTAAGATCTATAAATCAGTCAGAAATATAAGCAAGCCCTTCAAATCACTCAGAAAACTTAACAGATTCCTACTGAAGAGTTAACATTTTCAAGCAACGAGCATTTTTAAAAAGTCTCAACACCAACATAATGTGGTCTGTAACAGCTGTTGTAAAGCTCAACATCAATTTTATGTCGGCTCAACTGCTAAACAGCAATCACAGTGACATCCCTTAGGAGGCATTTAAGAGCCCAAGAGCATAGCAATTTAAAACCTGAGCAGGAAATCAAAACTCAGCCCTAGTCTGTTTACGAAAACACTTCTCCCTGTGTTCTTGTACCACCACCTAGTGGTTACATGGCTCTCAGTTAGCCCATTAATAGAAACCAAATAGCAGCTCTTGTGATATTTAAAAACAGAAAGGAGAAAGAAAGGAGGAAGAAGAGGAAAGGAAGCAGGGAGGGAGGAAGAAAGCAAGGAAGACAGGGGGAAAAGAAAAACAAAAGTGACAATATAAAAAGACCAAGGAAAGGAAAAAGGAGAAGAAAGTAAAATCAAACAAAAGCAAGAATACATATAATTTCCAGGTCTTAAGATCTACTTCCTTATAAAATTCATAGTTATCAAGTTAGACTAAAGCATTATTTAACCATTTTGTTCTGTGCATTTATCACATACATAGCAATTCTGTAGTTGACATAACAACTGGCTGTTAAAAAAAAAAAAGGTGGGTGAATTTCTAGGGATTTATTCGACATTATAGAACCTACAGATATGTTTGCCAATGTGTATGAACGAAGTACAAGATTATATAATTATTTGTAATAGCTTCACTATTGGTCAGTAGAGCTGTATATGTAAATTATGGCACATCTATGAAGTAAAGAATGAAATAGATCTTTGCCTTACTGTGGAACAATGTCTAAGATATCTGGGTAAGTGGGGGAAAGCAAAATGTAGAATAACGTGTTTTGCATACCACCACTTGCACAAAAATAAATTTTCTTTTATCTGCATATACTCCCTCTGGAAGCTGGAAAAATTACCTCCACAGAGAGGAACCAGGTGAGTCGGAAGCCAAGGTGGGAAAGAGACATTTCCTAGTTGAAACCATGTGGATGCAGCCCTATTCAAAACTAAATAAACAAACTCTAAACTGGAAAAGTAGTACACAATTAAAAGAAACTAAGTATTACATGTGGCCTTTTTGAAATCAATGAAACTGCCTCTGAAATTTTTCATTTGAAGAAATACTTGTCACATTGAATGCGAATGTAAACAATGTAACTGTGACAAAAACTGAAGTTTCAATTTTTCTCTATAAAAAAGAAATATGATAGTCCGAAGGGGAGACATTCTTTGTAAAGAGCACAAAATTAAAGTAATGGAACACTAAGCCATTTCACTCACAGTCTGACAAGCTCTGCAGCCCTGGGCTGAGGAAACTTCTTTCGAGAAGAGTCAGGATGGTTTAGGCCCTCATGCTCCAGGCTGAACTGTTTGGACAGTGAGAAAAGCACACTGGAGGCAGCGCCGGTTGCTCACCAGATGTCTAAAGGTAGCAAAGCTGAAACTATTCGCTGAAAAGATGCAGGGAAGGTGTACAAAGTTTTTAACAGAGGAGGAATGACAGCAGGACCATTTGGGCTCAGCTCGCCCTTCACAAATGACCGTGCTTTTATAGACTCTGGCCATTCTCTTCCAAATGAGACGACTACGCCCGTAGCCATGGGGAGAGGTAGATGCAACTGGCAGAAGAATGAGGTCCATGGTAAATTTTTGTGTTAAACTGTTCATTTGTTAAGTACAAACATTTAACATCAACCACTATTTCTATCCTCTTGACTTAGCAGTTCTCTATTTTTTATTATTCTAGGAGCCTCACAAAATGAAAATCTCTGAGAAGTCCTAGAGAAAACCCTGAGTACTTTGGGGAAGCAGGAAAATAGGTTTAGAAAGGAAAAAACCCTCAAGTTTTGGATCATGAGACCTGGGGAAACTGATGTCATAGGATTGGAGGGCATACGAGAACACCACAGGAACGAAAACCTGGGCAAGGCACAGACAAGGAAGGACTCCTCCCGCCTCTCCCCTAATCAAAGAGAAATGCATTGGGGTGTTTGACTTTTGTTTCATGACCTGATAAAAACTTCCTATAGTTGATACTCCTCTTTTCTTCTTTTGTTGATATTCATGAAACATAGACTATATTTCAAAGGTCAATATAAGCTATGCCACCATGATGGTTAATTTTATGTGTGAACTTGACTGGGCCAGGCGGTGCCCAGATATTTGGTTCACTGTTATTCTGCATATGTCTGTGAGGGTGTTTCTGGATGAGATTAATATTCGCATCTGTAGACTGAGCAACGCAGATTGGCCCCCTTAATGTGGGTGGTCCTCATCCAATCACTTGAAGACTGACAGAATAAAAGGCTGAGTAAACAAGAATCCTCTCTCTGTCTGTCTTTGAGCTGGGACATCCGTCTTCTGCCTTCAGACGAGAACACAGACTGGAAGTTAGACCATTGGCTTCTGGTTCTCAGACTTTCAAATTCAGGCTGGAACTATACTCAGCTCTGGATTTAGCTTCCCTAATCATGTGAGCTAATTCCTTATGATAAATCAATACCTACCTACAAATGTCCATACATGCACACACATGTCCTATTAGCTCTTCTCTGGAGAACTCTGACTAATGCAGCTGCTTTTCCAAGTGCTAAATTCTATAGAAAATTCTTAAGTAAATACGTAAAATACTTAGACTTTAAACTACAAATAGATGGTTGTTGGAAACTTGGCACAAAATCAATACTATATCCTGTTGAGGGTAAAAGATATCCTTAACTAGCACGTGCTGTGGAGCTAACATTTGAAATATTTTAAAATATATTAAAATATATTTTCATATTATATATCTTATATATAATATATATTAAAATACATTAAATATAGCCTAATATATTAGGCTATATTTAAAATATATTAGGATATATTTTAAAACATTTTAGAATATTCAATAATCAGAAGTGACTAGGTTCTCTTTGGGAAAAGGTATGGGAAACAAGACATATCCAAGAAGCAATACAACCAACTGAGATATTCTCATGATGAAATTGGTTCAGCCTCATAGCTTTTGGACAAAATTGCATCAATGGTCACTAGCATAAGTATTGAGCCTTGAAAACAATATAATAAATTTTTTTCTGTGTTAAATTTATATATATATCTTCAACATGATTTTTAAATTTCTTTAAATTAAAGTTTTTATTTTGAGATAATTATATATTAACATGCAGTTGTAAGAAATAATACAGAGATTCTATGTACCCTTTACCCAGTTTCTCCTAATAGCAACATTTTACAAAACTATAGTGCAAAGTTACAACCAGAATATTGACATACAGTCAAGATACAGAACATTTTCATCATCAAAAGCATCCTTCATGTTGCCCTTTTATAGCCACACCCATTCTCTCCAAACCCCACTCCCTCCTTAAACTTTGGCAACCACCAATTTGTTCTCCATTTTTATAATTTTACCATTTCAAGAATGTTCTATAAATGGAATCATACAGTATGCAACTTTTGGAGATTGGCTCTTTTCACTAGGCATAATTCTCAGGAGATTCATCCAAGTTGTTGCCTATACCAATAGTTCATTCCTTTTCATTGCTGAGTAATATTCCATCGTATGGATGTACCACAGCCTGCTTAAATATTCACTTGTTGAGGGACATGTAGGTTGCTTCTAGTTTGGGGCTATTACCAATAAAGTTGCATGATTGATTGTGTACAGGTTTTTGCATGAACCTAATTCTTCATTTCTCTGAGCTGAATGCTTAGGATTTCTATTGCTGGGTCATATGGTAGTTGCATACTTAGTTTCTTTAACAAAATGCCACACTGCTTTCCAGAGAGGCTGTACCGTTTTACATTCCTACCAGCAATGTATGGGTGATTCAGTTTCTCTGAATCCTTGCCACCATTTGATATTGTCACTGTTTTTTACTTTAGTTGTTCTATTAGGTTTGCAGTGATATCTCATTGTAATCTTAACTTGCATTTCCCAAGCAGCTAGACCGTTGAACATCTTTTCATGTGCTTATTTACCATCAGTATATCTTCTTCAGTGAAATGCATTTCTATATGTGCTGTCCAATTTCATATAGGATTTTTTTTTAATGTCTGTTGGGAGTTCTTTAAATACTCAACATATCAGTTTTTTGTCAGATGTTTGCAAATACTTTCTCCCAGGTTGCAGCTTTTCATCTTCTCAAGAGGGTCTTTCTCATAACCAAAGTTTTATTTTTGAATTTTGACAGAAGTCTAATTCTTTTTAGGAACTGTGATTTTGCTTTCGAGTTGACGAACATTTTTCCTAGCCTAGATCCCAAAGATTTTCTTGTATGTTTTTTTCCTAAAAGGTTTAGAGTTTTATGGTTTACATTTAAGTTCATGCTCCAATTTATTTAATTTTTGTATAAAGTGTATAAAATGTTTTGCATAAAGACTAGTTCAAAGTTCTTTTCTTGAGTCTCTAGATGTTCAATTGCTCCAATACCATTGATTTTTCAAGTTTACATTTCCTCCATTGAATCGCTTTTGCACCATTGTCCCAAATTCGGTGGGCCTATTGATGTGAATCTGTTTCTAGGTTCTCTAGCCCTCTGCTGCAACCACACAGGCCTGATTACTGTAATAAGTCTTAAGATCAGGTAGACAAATTCATCCCACTTTATTCTTTTTCAGAATGGTTTTACCCATTTTAGTTCCTTCACTTTTCCGTATATATATTTTAGAATAATCTTTTTATATCTACGAATAATCTTGCTGGGATTTTGGTAGAAACTGAGTTAAACATGTATACCAATTTGAAGAGAATGGATCTTTACTATGTTGAGTTTGCCAGTCCGTTAATATGGTATGTCTCTGCATTTATATAGATCTTCTTTAATTTCTTTCATCAGTGTTGTATGGTTTTCAGCATACAAGTCCTACACATGTTTTGTAAGATTTACATCTAACTTTCTTTTATTTTGAGTTTAAATAGTATTGTATTTTTAATTTCAGTGTGCATGTGCTCATTTTAGTATATAGAAATACTATTAATTTTTCTATATTTATCTTATATCTTGTGACCTTACTGAACTCACTTATTAGTTCTAGAGAGTTTTTGTAGATCCCTCGGAATTTTGTACATAAACAACCATGTCATCTGCAAATATGGACAGTTTTATTACTTTCCTTCCAATTTGCATTCCTTTTTATTTCCTTTTTTTGCCTTAATGCGCATCTTTCAGTGTAGAATGTCATGTCAATGTCAATAACGTCTCAAGTTGGAAAGCCAAGAAATAGCAGTATAAATGCATGATTGGAAACAGTTTAAACCTAGAAACAAATAGTTAAAAGAGTTAAAAGTGAATGTCTGCAGAAAATGGGAATTAGGGGATGGGGAGGGATGGAAGAGAGGCCTGTGTAATTCCTCAGAAGCTTTGTAGTATTATTCTACTTTAACTGCAAGTATGTGTTATTTTGATTAAAAGCTCATTTGAAAATATAATAATGATCACAATGCACTCTGAAAAAATTTGAGCAATACAGAATGGTACTACCTAAAAAGTAAGTTTCTCTCCCTTCCCCACTGTCCAAGGTGACATATCCTCTCTAATTGTAAAGAATCTGGTGTGTTGGGCCAGCCTGGTGGCACAGCAGTTAAGTGAGCACGTTCCGCTTAGGTGGCCCGGGGTTCACTGATTCAGATCCCGGGTGTGGACATGGCACTGCTTGTCAAACCATGCTGTGACAGGTGTCCCACATGAAAAGTGGAGGAAGATGGGCACAGATGTTAGCTCAGGGCCACTCTTCCTCAGCAAAAAGAGGAGGATTGATGGCAGATGTTAGGTCAGGGCTAATCTTTCTAAAAAAAAATTAAAAAAAACATAAAAATAAAAAAGTTTAAAAAAATTTTAAAAAAGAATCTGGTGTGTATACTTCAAGACAATTTTTTCTGCACATGCAAATGTACATTTAAATAAAAGCAGCAGCTCAGGGATAAGTAGCTGTTATGGTTAATTTTATATGTCAACTTGGTTAGGCCACAGTACCCAGATATTTGATTTAACACTATTCTAGATGTTTCCATGAAGAAGTTTTTTGGATGTGATTAATATTTACGTAAGTGGACTCTGAGTAAAACAGGTAACCCTCCCCAATGTGGTTGGGCCTCATCCAATCAGTTGAAGATCTTAAGACAAAACAGACCAAAATCCCCAGAGGAAGAGGGAATTCTGCCTCTAGACTATCTCCAAACTCAAATTGCAATTCTTTCCTGGGATCCAGCCTGTCACTCTAAGTTGCAGATTCTGCCCTTGCCAGCCTCCATAACCATGTGAGCCAACTCCTGAAAATCAGTCTCTCTCTTTCGATTGATCGATCCATCCTATTGGTTCTGTTTCTCTGGAGAACCTAATACAGTAGTGTTTTAAGAATACGTTGAGAATGGACCTGGAAGCTGAGAGGAATGAGTCTGAACTAAGTAATATGGGATATGCTCTAAAGAAGTCTTTCAACAGAAAATGGAAAAGCAAAGATAAACTGGTTAGGTGTTTTGCGTGATTGCAGCACAGAAAAAGGCATTAAGAGGATCACTAATATGAGGCATGTTTGTTCAAGGAGATAAATTTTAACAGCATTTTAAGAGATGACATGCTGGTGGTTATGTTCACATGAACACAGCTGCAATTCGTCTTTCACTCAAGCCAAAGACTGAAGAAAAATTGGGGAGAGAAGCTGAAATAGTAGAAAGCAGTAAGGACCCAACCTAACTTACTTTCAAATCCCTTATTCTGTCTTGAATTTGCTGTATTGTCTTGGATAGGTTATTTCATTTCTTTAATCTTGTGTTCTCATGGCTATAAAAATGGGATAATTACACCTCTCACGATTATGGAGATAATTAAAGAAAAGGATGTATGTGAATGTAAAACCCACATTACGTTGGGCAAGAAGTCCTTAACGAGGAACGAATATTAGTTGCTTCCAGGGAGCAGTTTAAAGGACAGCAGGGCTCAAGTGACTTCCTGGTAGGGGGAGGTCATCACAGGGGAGGCGAGGCGGGGAGAGAAAGAGAGAAAGGGAGAGAGGGGGAGAATGGCGGGGGGGGGGGGGGGGGGGGG